>NC_092675.1:6756311-7068394 GCF_964355755.1 Antedon mediterranea | reverse complement strand
ATTGGTGTGTACTGCATGACCATTGGTGTGTACTGCATGACCATTGGTGTGTACTGCATGATGTTTGGTGTGTACTGCATGACGATTGGTGTGTACTGCATGATGTTTGGTGTGTACTGAATGACGATTGGTGTGTACTGCATGATGTTTGGTGTGTACTGAATGACGATTGGTGTGTACTGCATGACCATTGGTGTGTACTGCATGATAAATGTGAACGACGATTGGTGTGTACTGCATGACCATTGGTGTGTACTGCATGACCATTGGTGTGTACTGCATGACCATTGGTGTGTACTGCATGACCATTGGTGTGTACTGCATGACGATTGGTGTGTACTGCATGACCATTGTGAACTGAAGGCAGAGGAGGCGTTCCATATTACCCCGGTGTACTAGTCCACACAAACACAGCCACTGTGCAAATTGGGACTGGACCGTTTTAGAGGTGTTTACCACCTGTTGGTCCAGATCCTTCACTAACTGAGTTAGTGAGAAGTCGAATAAAAAATTAGAAAAAAATTGTATAGGGCAAATAAAAATTGGAGAATAAGAAACAATTGGTATTCATTTCTGGAAAAATAAGTATGGCTTATTGAATAAAATAATAAAGTAGTATAGGCAAAATAATTAATAATTAAAAGTCTTTTTTTTAACTTTTATTTGGTGGTCAAATGGCTAGAAGTTTTACTATAATTTACAGATTTAAGAATGAGTTTGGGCATCATTATTCAACTTAATTCTTTTTAAAAAGGAGAAAATCCAATCAATTTGACTGCATATTAGTATTATTAAGCAGTCAATATTGGTACAGTTATCCTATTACAGCAATTCACTCCCTGAAAAGAATATATAAATAGGCCCGGACGTTGCATGGTATTTTGTTGTAGGCATATTAATTCGGCTGAGGGAGCTTCTCGCAAGAGAGAGAGAGAGAGCAATATTATAATTGCAATGACAAATTGCACACAATATTTAAGGGAGTATTTTGTTGCTCTGGCTAAAATAAAAATAATAAAATAATTGATATATTTATATAGATATATTGATTATAGACCATATTTTGATAATTATTATCACGTAACTATATACATAAATATAAAACAATTTTTATAGGCCTAAATTCTAGTGTACAAAACAATTAAATTAAATAGTACATAAAATCTTTAGTTAGAATTAACAGGTACTCTAGATAGAATAGGCCTATATAATAATAATTATTAATCACAATTATTATTATAAAAACATACTTCATAAATTTTGGTGCTTGTCCTGTATAATATATGGTACATACTGCAGCCACAAATACGATAAAAACCTGGCCAAAAGAAAATGCCATGGCTATACTTTTAAATTAAAGCTTGTAAATCAGAACTCCACTTTACACGTTGACACTAGCCTAGCTAGGTAGCTTAGCCCTGCAAAAGTACCGGTGGGTGGAGTCTTTCGATTGGAGCTAAGCGTCGACCAGCTGCGCTAAGTCTGCACAATGGTATGGTGTGGTTTCACATATATAGGGGGCGTTGTTCAGCTCATCAAATTTATTCTAAAATGGCAGCCTTTCCGAATGTCACCCAGGCAAGTATTGTTTATTTAAACTCATTTTAATTCGCCAATATTGATTTTATATAATAAACAATAGTTTTGTCGAATACAGAGTTATGTTATTAAATATGTAAACCGCTTTTGTTTGCGTTTAGAGGTATAATTAGGCTACAGAAATGAATCAATTTAGGCTCAAACAATAAAGTGCTGCAACTTTCCAGGGAGTAAACAACGCCCACAACCTGTCTACTTTGGAACATTCGTCTCATAGATTATTGGTGTCATGGGGCCTAGCCTAGACTTACCCTATTATGCAACATTTGGTATTTGTTGTATCGTTTGGTGACTGATAAACAACAAAAAGCTATTTTAAACTCGTTCGGTTCTTTGTTGCCATTTAGGCCTGCATATTTATAATTTCATGCTGATGATAATCTAAATCAGATAATTAATGACTGTTGTTTTGTTGATGACAATTGATCATTATATCATCATAATGAATGATTATTGATGATAATTTCTTTTTTTGCACTCGATCTTAATCTCTCATCTCATTCACAGCTAGGCAAGGCCTAGGCCTACTAGTCCTTTCACACAACAGTCTGTGTGTATTAATGATTACAGTATGAAATTATTTTTAACATTTTTTATATTACAATACAATAAATATTAAATATTAATAGCCATTACTAGGCCTAGGCCCTTATAGGCCTACAGTATTTTGTTTATAAAAATTCTTTCATAAATTAGCCATTTTAAATTTTCACTGTTTTGTTAAATTGTTAGATTTCGACAAAAATTAAAAAATATTATTTAACTAAAATCGGACAGCAATAAATTACATTTTATAATTTTGTAATTATTCAGAATAATAATAATATAGCAAAACATGCATTTTCCACTTTATATGCCTGTTTTCATTAAACCTATCAAATGATTTGCCCGTAAAAATAGAAGAAGGTTTTTATGAACATCAGGCCTTGTCTTTTGAAATTTATAGGTGTGCTACAAATTGCACTCCTCAATACATTCAGGGATACTGTACTCTAGGTGTGCTGTTTGTATAGTGTGTAGAAGTTTACCAAATTTAAATGTGTTGTAAAACGCACTCCTCAAGGGCAGTTTAGGAGTGTGTTAGGTGAGTGATCGCACTCGTTCGCCTTAAAAGACACGGTCTGAAATATGTGAATGTAAATTTCAATTTAAAAAACAGAAGAAAGTAATAACAACTGACTGATACCTGTTAATTGTTTGTGTGCAAAAGTTTAAATAATAATGAAAGTAAAACAAGGAAATAGTGTGTGGCAATGCAATCCTGAAATGACGTTTACAACCTTTATGAAACAAAGAATAGCCTAGAGGGAATTTTCAGAAAGGCCACATAAAAAAACCTTGTTTAGCATCATCTCCCCACCTGAATGTTGGACCAAACTTTTTTTTTTTTATCATTTTATGGATTTTATGATGACAATTGGTTTAGAAATGACATATTATTCAGTCAAAAGAAATGTTTAGTACTACAGTAGGTCAGTATTTTTTCTAATATCCTTTAATGAATATTATACCTCTTTAATTAAAATAATAAATAGTATGATAATAGACAATTCATCTGAATAAATAGCCTCTCTACACAAGAGTATAATGTGTGTAGGCACATGCAAAATGGCTACTGTATCACTACCAGTTTACTCTTGTAGGTTCAAAATAGGCTTTGCCTTTTCATCCAATTTTCCAATTGTTTCTGCAACAACAAAAAAGTATTCTTTATATTAATGTTGAAATATTATTTTAAAAAAACTGTGCACCTTTGTGTTCAAAGAGTGAAAAATCATGCATAAAACTTTCAACAATATCCACAATTTGTATAATGTTGGTTTTAGAAAATGAAAAGTACAGATATACAGTATGTGATGATGTACAGTACAGAACTAAATTCTTTTTTTGCCATTTATTAAATGCATCTTTTTTTTTAATTTATAGGTTGCTGGCAGCAACTTGACTGGCTATGAAGCCCTCTACAGACAGGTAGGTACTGTAAATGGGAAAATATTTTTAATTTGATTTTTATACAAAGATTAAATTTACATAAGTTAGTTGTTATTTTTTAAAACCCATTTTATTTTTGGTTCATAAAAAATAACTGCTACCTCACGGATATTCAAAACCAGATCCATTTTATGGATTTTATGATGACAATTGGTTTAGAAATGATTTACAGTAGTACTACAGTAGGTCAGTATTTTTTCTAATAATATCCTTTAATGAATATTATACCTCATTAATTAAAATAATAAATAATATGATAATAAAACTACTGAGACAATTCATCTGAATAAATAGCCTCTCTCTACACAAGAGTATAATGTGTGTAGGCACATGTAAAATGGCTACTGTATCACTACCAGTTTACTCTTGTAGGTTCAAAATAGGCTTTGCCTTTTCATCCAATTTTCCAATTGTTTCTGCAACAACAAAAAAATTATTCTTTATATTAATGTTGAAATAACATAAGTTGTTATTTTTTAAAACCCATTTAATTTTTGGTTTTTAAAAAATAACTGCTACCTCATGGATATTCAAAACCAGATCCATTTTTAATTACATTTACAAATCAGATGAATATGAAGAAATGATGACACATTTTAATTGCAAAAATGGGTGATAATTCTAAGTATCAATGGACATTCATACTACAGTAATGTAATAATAATAACACACTGTTTTGCACCTAAAATTAAAAAATATAAAGGGATATCCCAAAAGGGTCAGTTGACGACCTGTAGTTCATTTGAAATAGATTGACATAGTTTATTCTAATGCACAATTGTATGACCTACTATACGACCCCCGGGAGAGGTGCGTCATTTGTCCGATGTGCGTCATACCTTATGAATACCATGACGCACCCATGCGTCAATAATGTGACTTACCTTTAGGTGACCATGACGCACCCATTTTGACGCACTGTGACCATGTTTTTTATGATATTTTGGGTGGTATGGTAAAGTGACGGACATTGAAACACCATTGGTCATTGATTTGACGTACCATCTAGGTTTTTTGACTCGCCCCGTCAGTAATTATTTGTAAATGAGGCACCACTCCCGGGGGTCGTATAGTGGGTCATACAATTGACAAGTGCATAATATACTGTAAATGGTTAGACATTAATGGATTACTCCGCAAAACAAACATTAGATCCCTTTTTACTTAGAAAAATGTAGGATTGTTAAAGGTTTTACAAATGACAACATTTAGGCCTATATTGAAATTCATATTAGAAGAATGTTATGAAATGTTATTAAGAGTGAACTGTACCATTGTTAGTAATGCTCATCCAGGGCCATAAATACTCCCACTCATATGATCTTTAGCTATTAAGGAAAGCCTAGTTAATAAAGGATGTAGCTATTGTTCTAATTTTATAAGACTGCTAGTAGGTGTCACTTTGTAAATATTGGTACATGTCGCGTATCCTGAAACTGGACTCCATATAATACAGAAACTCTCTTAAAACCACGGCTGACCAATAGTATATTGGTTATTAACTGTTACAGCTTTAAATAGTAAGATCAATCAAACAAAGAAAAGGGAGAATGATAATACTTAGTATACTCAAATCCAGATTTTTCAATGAAACTTGGTACATTTAAGCTCTGTCTACATTACTTTATGTGGTATGGCCATATATGGACATGATGATGTCATATCACTTCCATATTTGGGTATATCACTACCATATTTGGGTACATCACACTTTTTTTGGTCAAAATAGTTTGATAGTGAAGACAGAGCTTTAGACAATTTATAATTTTCTGCATCACTATTAATATCATGTTTGCAATGACATTTTAACATAATTCCATATTTTATTATACTACTGTATATATAGTCATGCAAAGATGTAACTGTACTGTGTGGATGTGAGCAAGGTACCCTTTTTCATTTCCAGTCTATACTTTATAGTTATTACTATTAGTAGATTTCTTTGATTTTCACCCAGCCTACAGTAATTTAAACACATTACAAGAAAACTATAGGTCCCTGAAAGTGTTATTTTTCTTACCTACCCTAATTGGATTTTAACAAATATACTTCTCGTGCTACTTGTTAACCTAAATTTGCTTCATAGATTGGACTGTAATTTTGTCAAAACCAAACAACAACAAAATCAAACTTTCACAATCACGGTTTATACATAATTTTTATTTTTTGGTTATCCGCAACGAAGTTGCAGGATAACCTCTTGTGATTGTACGAAATCATCATCATCATCATCAACTTTTTATTCTTCTTCTTTCTTTCTGTATGATTTTTGTGTAACGCTTTTCTCTGAAACTTGCAAACATAACATTTTGTTAACTATGTTAACATTTTGACATTTATGTAACGTCGTCAAGCGAAGCTTTTCATGATGTTTACAATTGCGCAACGTGACGTACGCGCGATTTAACGATTTTCTCGTATTTAACATATGTCGAAAACCAAATAACATTTCAACTTGAAACTTTGCAAAAGTTTAATTTATATCATGCGCTAACTTTCTGTTGAAAAAAAATTGCGTGTTTTACACAAAGTTACGCGCGCACGTGCATTTAAAATTTCAAAATGCGCGAAACTAATTTATAATCAACTTTCTACGCGTTTCATGTCGTTTTAAGCATGTAAAAAATTCCCACGCGTGCGCACATTTTTACGTGTGCGGTGCGCACGTAGCATTGAAAACGTATTTTTTTCGCGTGATTTATGTTTTTCCAGCCTTTTCATGTAATTTTACCAAATTTTTAACAATTTCGACTTAAAGATACGTCATACGAGCACGTCGAATTGGACAATTTGCGCGCGTTTTTTATGAAAAGGTTAAAAAATTCGTTTAAAATATGCCTTTTTTTAAACAGTCGTAATTTCTAAACTAAACGGTCAACTTTTTGTGGATGGCATATTCTGGAAGTAGATGAGTTGTAGATATCGGATCAGGTATTAATATGGCTAACCGGACATTGTGACGTCATCGTATGGCCACGCGAATATAAAATTTAGGATTTTTGTATCTTTCGTCATAGCTCATCACATTGAATAGAGCGCATCTCCACTTATGCGTTTTCCATTTTCACCCCGATTTTGATATTGTCTAGGTCAATCAACTATCTTTCGCATGAGTGAAAAATATTTTAATTTTTATGACGTCATCATGCCTAAAAATTGAAATCACGTGTGGCATCAATTTCATCTTTACAGTAAATTTTAATCTGTTATAGCTCGTAAGAATAAAATGTGATAATCACGATTAAAACTTTTTCTGGAAGCTATTGGATTGTAGATACGAAATTATGTTAAAATGTTGCCAATCGGATGTTGTGACGTCATCATATGGCCAGTTAAATAAAAAAGGTCGTATTTTCATCTTTTGCGTCATAATTCATTACATTTAAAAGAGCGCGCATCAATATTTCACGTATTCAAATTTCTTCTACACGCTAATACGTTGTTGCTGAGATAATTTACTTTCAGAATTGCTACCTTCGCGTTTCATTTTAAAACCGTCAACATGTTAAAAATTGCAATAAATAGCGGGTCCCGTAATTTCACCTATTCTACACTGTATGTGATATGGATACAGATTAGACTGTGTATACTATATATGAATTTAAATAATAAAATTCAGCAATAACAACATATCATATTCTTCAGTTCAGGTCATAATGCCAACGTGAACACTTCCTTTTGTCCTCAACCTATCCCCTTAATGTTAATGTTGCACCACTTGCGCGGCGGATAACCAAACTCGTCAAAGTGACGAGTTACATGTCTAGTTATTTATTTATTTTTGTAGTTTGACAAATTTGGTGTTGGTCGGATTGGAGCAACTGATGCTGCTGTTTTTCTGAAGCGATCTGGTTTGAAAGAGTCAACTTTACACAAAATATGGGAACTGTCAGACCCTGGTGGCAGAGGCTACCTAGACAAACAGGCAAGTTTAAATATTCTTTTTATTTGCATACTGTACACTTTATCAGTGGGCCTAAGCCAAAAACACAAAGCATGAACACACACAAAAATAGAGAACTCAGGCCTTGTCTTTTAAAACGAGCGAGTGCGATCACTCGCCTAACACGCTCCAAAAACGGCCCTTAAGGAGTGCGATTTACAACATGCTTAACTTTGGTAAACTACACACCAAAATACAAACAGCACTGCACCTACAGCACCCCTGAATGTATTGAACTGTGCTGATATCATACAGGAAGAACAAACACACAGATAAGAAGAATACACAAAACAATTGTATGGTACACCACCAGGAATAGCTCTTAAATCCTCAAAGTGGAATTAGCTTCCTAGAGCAGTCCCCTCCTCCAGAAGATTATTGTTCAGAACTTAGTCCACCATGGGTCAAGGTAGCACCTCTAGAGCATAAGGCCTAATATTTGAATTCACTAGGCATTTTTAACATAGCACCTTTTACTAGGAATGCATTATCAAATTTATAAAGTGTCAATATAAAAAAACATTACATTTATTCACCATCTGTTCAATAATTCATTCATTTTATCCCCTAATAACTCTAACCTTTTATTTTAATCATGATTTATGAATTTTATAATGAAATTAATTTTTCAGGCAATATTCGTGGCATTAAAACTAATCGCTCTAGCTCAAAATGGAAAAGACGTTTCAATGGCCAATATCAATACACCTGTACCATTGCCATCTATGGTATGTGAATGTACTAATATATCTGTTTTTCAATTTTCATATTTTATGAATGTAAAACTGTTTGATTTAATGGTATTAAAAACTGAAGAAATCATTTTTATATGGGTCGATGGCGGCCACCATTCATTCAGCAGACCAGGAAATGTTTTCCTAATGGTGTACAAAGTATTTAATGTGTAATTGGCTTCAGTTTCATCTATTCAAAATAATTACAATTTAGTTGTATTTTTAAAGTTACTCAAAAGTTTTTCAATATGTTATTACTAGACCAACTACCCAATGCATTCTCCAAAAACTACCCCACCTGCATCAAGCTCACCAGAACCATGGCCAATCAAGGTAAACAGTTATTTTTTTTAAATATACAATAGTATGGTGGTCCAAATATGGTAGTAATATGAATGACATATCATGTCCATATATGGGCAAATCACATTTATTTTTCACATAAAGTTTGATAGTGTAGACAGAGCATTAAGCTGTTTTAATGATGTACCCATATATGGACATGATGATGCCATATCACTACAATATTTGGGCATATCACTACCATATTTGGACATATCACTACCATATTTGGGAACATCATACTTTTTTGTCTACTTTGATAGTGTAGACAGAGCATATACCTTTAGGTAGCTAGGGCCATCTATCAAAATCGTTATGTCTGTATGAGATAATAATTAATTATACTATTTGGCATCCTCTTAAAATATGTCATCATTAACATTGTCATTTTAGCCTGAAGAAAAAGTAAATTATGACCTCACTTTTCAAAGTTTGGGTCCAATAGATGGAAAGGTAACAGGGGATATGGTGAAACCAGTTTTAATGAATTCAAAACTGCCGTTGGAAAAGCTTAGCAAGGTAAGGTTTACTGAAAATATCAAATGTTTAACTATTCATTTAGGAAAAATTAACATATCTATGGTACCACTTACACTCTTAAGAACTTGACAAAGATTAAGCATGAATGTATAGTGGTGTATCTACTTCTACCAGTACTAAGCTATACTTGACTAATATGGTAATAATGATAATATCATTTAAAATCCAAAAATGTTTTCTGGCTTCAGGCCTACAAGATATTTGTTTTTATTACATCATACATATTTGTAAAAGTAACATTAAAATAATAAAACATCAGGAAAAAACAAAGGAGAAATGTATGAAGATGAACAAGCCAATTAATCCTAAAAAAAGAATTAGTTTCCTTTTGGGGGGCCGAATAAAATATTAAAGAACAAAACAACAAAGAAAATGAAGAAAATTTACTAATTTATGAATATATTCTGTCAGCAATTTTAATTATTTTAATTTTTAATGTACAGCATTTATTGTGCTTCACATTTCATTTTATTTCACTTTACTAATAACTTAAATAATAGGCTCCTGAAAATAAAAATATAAAATATAAATAATTATTCAAAAATTAGGAACTCCAAAAACAACAACAGACTTCATATAATAATGATATTTTTTCTTAACTAACCCTTTGTAATCAGTTGATAATTGTGTTTTCATTCATTTATTTTGTTTTTTTATTTAGATCTGGGATTTAAGTGATATTGATAAGGACGGTCTGTTGGACAAGGAAGAGTTTGCTGTGGTAAAAAAAATATACAATTCATGAAACAATTAAGCATAAACATTTCCATGTTGGTTTCCTTTTAGAGAACCAATATCCGCTTTTGTTTACAAATAAAGAATAATATTTGTAACAAATTAATGCATGTTCACACTATGAAGTGGTGCTAAAGGTGGAAAAATAAATAAAGAAAGGAAAAGCACTTAACAATACAAATCTTACAATAGTCATATCCACTCTAAAAAATATGTATTTAAACATAATAAAGAAAACGATTGATTATAATGTTTCTGAAATGCATTGTTCATAGTAATATCAAATGGAAATACATTTACATTTATACTATACAAATTCAGAAGATTACAACAAAATACACAAAGATACATTAAAAGCTAGGTTTATATATAATACATACAGATTAAAAACTGTTATCATAAAATTATTAAAACTATCAAAAATACAATATTAAAAAGGAAAAATTGCACAATGATATGTTACCTCCACAGTTCCCTATCTTTTTTGCCAGGGGTTGAAATGTATGATGGAGTGCTAAAGGTGCTAAAATTAACAAATAACACAGACAAAATAATACAGAATGCATCATCTCCACTTACATAATATTTTATCTGTTTTTTTTTTCATAAAGGCAATGCATTTAGTAAGAAGAGCTATGGAAAATGAGGCGCTCCCTGCTGTTCTGACACCAAATTTGATACCACCATCAAGACGAAAGAAGCCTATGTTAGCAGGAGCGGTTCCAGTGCTTCCAGGAGGACAAATTAGTGTACCACTTAAGAAACCAAGTTTTTCACCCCAGATATCGCCTACATCTTCACCATTGATTCCAGCTAAACAAACCCATGTAAGTATTACCATAGAGAAATAATAGTAATAATCTTTGTTTTAAATTGCAATGGTCTTAAGCTAGTTTGACAAAAAAGTGTGATGTGCCCAAATATGGTAGTGATGTGACATCATCAAGTCCATATATGGGCAAATCACCTTTTTTTGTCACATAAAATTTTATAATGTAGACAGAGCTTAACAGTTACAGTAAATGATTTGATAATGTAATAGAAAAAATTGGTCAGTAGAAAATATTTCATTTCAAAGTAAAAGTAAAAAATGTGTTTTATAGCATGCATGTGTATCCTTGTGATTTGATTGGTAGTTTTATATCACATGCCTTACAATAATAGATCTATTGAATGGTGATAGTTATATTCAATGGTTTTATTAAACCGTAGTTCAATATTAGAATTTCGTGTCAAATCAGAGTGTTACCTCTTTTAATTTGCTAGTTTTTGCCATTTTGCCACATTAACTAGAAAATTTAATCTGTTCAATTTGTGAAAATATTTTCCCAATCCTACTTATAAACAATCATTTTTTGTAAATAAAGTTTGATAGTGTAGACAGAGCTTAACTGTGTAATGAATATAATTACATATTTATTATTATTACATATTATATTGTTTATTTTTTAGCCCTTAGTTACTCATACACCAAGTTCCTGGGTTGTAACTGCTCAAGATAAAACAAATTATGATGCTGTATTTAAAAGAATCGATTCTGATGTTGATGGTTTCGTCACAGGAGAAGAGGTTCGAGATACTCTAATTCAATCAGGGCTACCACAGACAATATTAGCCCAAATATGGTAAATTTCTTTCCTTTTTTGTAATGCAATATAACAAAATTACTTTTATTGTACCTGGAGGTTAAATGCCTTTATTATTTTTGACGATTAAGCTTGTTGATATTTGCATTCTACTTTTGTGTCTTGCCTTTTGTGATCATAAATTACAGATGTCTCAAGGTCTGGTGAATAGCTACAGTTCTAAAAACTGCATATGTTGAGAAATATATATTACTGTACATTGATGATGGTAAAAGAGTTGTAATTGTTTGTAACTTCTGTGGAGTAGCTTTGCGTCTTGGTGTTGAGTAATTGGTCAGATGTTTTGCACTACTCTGATGTAATTTGTACTTTATACTAGGTAGAAGAGTTGCTATTGAACATGTGCATAATGAAATCCAAACACTCTAATGCCTCATGGGATTATACTTGGATTACACAGGCCTTGTCTTTTATGCGAACGAGTGCGATCACTCACCTAACACACTCCTAAAATGCCCATGAGGAGTGCGATTTACAGTTGGTAAACTTCTACACACCAAAATTCAAATAGCACACCTACAGCATCCCTGAATGTATTGAGGAGTGCAAGTTGAAGCACCCCTATAATTTTCACAAAAAAAGGCCTGATTACATTAACATTGGATTTATCATCAGATCTAGCCTAAATTAGAGGACTCATTATCATTATACGGTAATTTGTGAATGTTTTTTTAGGAATCTTTGTGATATAAAGCAAATAGGGAAGTTAAACTCTGAACAGTTTGCATTGGCCATGTATCTAGTACAAGAGGCAAAACAGGGTAAGCAGACGCCAGAACATCTTACATCAGAAATGATCCCACCGTCATCAAGGCCTAAGCCAGGGTCAGAATCAGCCATGCTTTCAGTAAGTAAATTGAATGGTTTATAATTTAAAAAATCAATATTATTTAGAAATTCGGTTTGTTTTCTGAAAAAAAAAAGAACTTTAGCGGAACTGAATGGCTGAATACAGTAAAGCAAAACATTAAGCACATACAAAATAAGCTATTAAATAATTAATTTACTGTTTACTTGATTAATTTGTTCTAGTGCAAAAAAACTTACAAAATCCCCTTCCCCCACCCTCTTTTTCTATAGTTTAAAGATACTTTAGCTTTTAGAACTAACAAATAAAGTGTAATGGAGTATAAGCAGGATGCTTGTAAAAAATTATAAATACTATTTGGTGATTTATATCCCAAGGTGGGCTTATAATCGCATCAGTATCTATTAGTAACAAACATTTCTCTCTCGCCACAGGATCTTGGTTTAGCTGGGGCAGTTGGCGTTGACTTCAATGCCATCAAAGAATTAGATGATCTTCAAAAAGAAATAGATGATTATAATAAAGAAAAGAATAGTTTAAAAGCAGAAATCAAAGAACAGGAAGAGCATGTTAAAATGAAAACACTTGAAATACAGGTACTTTAGTGAATGTTGTATATACTGTTAGCTTAGGGGTACTGTAGTGAAATGTGTATATACTGTTAGCTTACGGATACTTTTTTTGGAAGTACATAACTAACTAGGTCTATAATATTATTATTGTAGATTTTTGTGTATATATAACATACAGCACTCCCAAACTAAATCTAGATAACAAATTATGGTTTTCAAAATTAATATAATACAACTCATTTACACTTTTGTTTTTATAAGAATTGTACAGTAGTATCCATATATCAAAGGGATGCCTTCAGAACCTAACAAAGTGTCGCCTACATAGAGAAGCCATAGTTTTAAAAACATTATTACCCTTGACATAAAGTTTGCGATACACCACGTATATTAGTTCTGAAAAGAACTGGACGTTTTGATCAGTATGCTTTGATCGTCCTCAAGAGTGAGAATGCAGAAAGTCCTGGACTGGTGTACCGCAAACATTTTATATCAACATTTGATTTCGCCATGCAAACATTATAGGTGTAATTTCCCTTTCAAAGGAGAGTTTCTACTCTATTACATTGTTATCAAAGCTCTCCTCTTCCATACTTTTCTTATCACATGTTGTTAAACCCTTTATTTGTAGTCATTACAATCGGAACTTGACAGAACATCAACACAAGTAAAACAATTAGGAGAGGTCCTACTGTATTACATTGTTATCAAAGCTCTCCTCTTCCATATACTTTTCTTATCACATGTTGTTAAACCCTTTATTTGTAGTCATTACAATCGGAACTTGACAGAACATCAACACAAGTAAAACAATTAGGAGAGGTCCTACTGTATTACATTGTTATCAAAGCTCTCCTCTTCCATATACTTTTCTTATCACATGTTGTTAAACCCTTAATATTTGTAGTCATTACAATCGGAACTTGACAGAACATCAACACAAGTAAAACAATTAGGAGAGGTCCTACTGTATTACATTGTTATCAAAGCTCTCCTCTTCCATATACTTTTCTTATCACATGTTGTTAAACCTTTATTTGTAGTCATTACAATCGGAACTTGACAGAACATCAACACAAGTAAAACAATTAGGAGAGGTCCTACTGTATTACATTGTTATCAAAGCTCTCCTCTTCCATACTTTTCTTATCACATGTTGTTAAACCTTTATTTGTAGTCATTACAATCGGAACTTGACAGAACATCAACACAAGTAAAACAATTAGAGGACCAAAAGGGAGAGGCACAAAAGAAGCTAGATGAATTAGACCAACAGAAGGATAAATTAGAAGGATTATTAAAGGAAGTTAAACAACAGTTTGAAGAAGCCAAAAAAAATCTTGATGAATTGAAATTAGAAATATCAAATCAAGAAAAATCAGTTAAGGTGTGTAGTGTATATTTGTTTTGTTTTCCTTATTTGGTTGTTTTGGGTTGTGGGTTTGCCTCATTAAACATATTATATTCATAAAAACAGGAAACGATAACAATTGTATGGTTCAACTCAATATGAGTGAATTACTAGTACTAGTATTCATATTCAATATGTATAACTTCCATCAGTGTTTTTTTCTCAAAATTATGTGTGTAAAACCAGTTTACAAATTATAAAACATCTTCTAGACATGTAAGCCTACAATGACTCACCACAGCTAATGTGGCATAAAATGATATACTCAATAAAACTATGATCAATGATGTAACAAAATTATGTGTCAATAAAAAAAAAATTATAAAGCATCTTCTAGAAATGTAGGTTTAATACCCGTCTTAACTCACCATTTGCTAACTTGGCATAAACAGTATACTTAATACAAAACCATCATCAATGATGTGTTCAAATTGAGTATCATGAGTAAGTTGATCATGATGAACTGAATGTAGCTAAACTAAAAAAATAAACATTAAACAAACCAATTCTATAATGAAAATATTGTACACTAAAGAATTTTATTTTAATGTATTACTTTAAAGAACCAAGAAGACGAGGTTAATCGTGCTCGTGTGGAATTAAACAATTTACGCCAAGAGGAAAATCAGTTAGAACAACAAATTGAACAGGGCAAAGGTCAAGTTGATATGTTGAATAAGACATTAACAACAACCAATCAAGATATACAACAGGTTGGATATTTTAAACTATAAAATAATTACAATTAAAATAACTTGTATTTTATGTTTTGCTTCGTCTCTTTCCATAGAGTTTAAAAGACAATTCTATATGATTCTGAATATAAATATGAAACATTTTTATTATAATTTTGTCTGGATACATGTTACACTTATTCTCACAACAAATGAGCTGTTTTTGAAAAATGTAGAGTATACTTTTCTAAATTTGTTTGAGAATTATTACTGATGGTTTGGCCTACTCTGACGTATACACTGTTTGTGTACTACTATTAGCATTCATACAGTTATGACAGGGAAGGGCAAGCCAATTACTTTGCTCCCATATGTACAGCTACTTAGCGTAGTAGTTAACAATTTGATTGGAATTGTTAATGTATGTTATTTAATTTATGTGTAATTAATAAACACTATTTTTTCTTGTAGGTCCAAACAAAAATTAATATATTAAAAGAAAGTCAAAATAAACTAAATAACAGCATCACACAAATTAATAATGCCATCGACTCTGGGACGACGGCTGAAATATTAGCTGTACATGAACTAGACAAGATGGCGCTCTCACAAGACCTTGATGTCATGAATGTCCGACAACAGGTAGTTATTCAAAAGATTGTTTTTGTAAAGGCCAACTCAGACTGAAAATGTTAACATGTTTAAAGTTCTCGAAACGACCTAAAACTACGCCCGCGGCGCTATTTTTAAGACGACTTTTCTCACCAGGATTCAACTCAAACAGCATCAAGGAGACAAGACATTTTTTCGGGCCTTGGTGTACTATGCTGTCTGAGTTGGCCTTTACATAGCATCCAAATAGATTTTCAGTTACATTATAAAAATATAAATTATTACTATATATATAATCTGTTATATCAATTATAATGCAAATCACATAATGTCACATACAGTAGTTATATAAAACATACAATCAAGCATTTTTATCAAATGGAAATAAATTATTTTGTATTTTTATACTAGACTTTATAAAGTAATGTTTTTTAAGGTTGTAAACTCTCGTTCTTCTTTAAAACTACAGAAACATTGATAAATTACACTGTAATAATACAAACAGTCTAAAGCTAATTTAAATGCTTTTTTTGGTTTAAATTAATACATATTATTTCTCTCCAAAAATACTTCTGTCGTGATACCAGTCAACAAACTGAGTCCTCGCGGTGGAAGTAAAAAATAGGCGGCGCGGTTGTATTTCAAAAGAAATAGTATAAAAAATATTTTCCAAATGCGATAAGATTACTATTATGTGACCAACAATCGTCCAATCAAATGACAGGAATTTATTTAGGTGTTGTATAAATTGTTTTAATTTATTTTATAGCCCGGAGGAAGCCCAGGAAGTAGCATAACTAGTGGATTTAGTATGAATTCTGAAGTTACAGGTAAAATGGAAGATTTTGTAGAGGTACGTTTATTTAGTTTACATGTAGAAAAGAACCAATGCACATTTATCAAATATTCTTCACTCAGTACCTTAAAGTCCCATTCCCTACGTCTTTTAGATCTAATTTAAGGTCACAAACTACATTAAATGTACAAATAACTATTATATGGTCCTATTGCGATAACATTTTTCATCTTTAAACGGTTAAAACTGTGAAAAATAAGTCGATTCTCATACTTAGATAGTGCAAAATTGTTTCTCTCTTCTTATCATAATTTACCATAAAACATAACATTTAAGATAAGGAATAACCTGGTTTAATGTAATATATATGCATTATTTTTACAAAACATAAAAAATTTTTGGTACTGGGGCTTTAAGCTCTGTCTATACTATCAATTTAGTTTAACAAAAACATATGATGTGCCCATATATAGACATGGACATATTACTACCATATTTGAGCACTTTACACCTTTTTTGTCAAACTAGTTTGATAGTGTACACAGAGCTTTAGAAATGTTTTTTGTTTATTATATTTGACATGACAATTATTGTATTGATGTTTTATTAATTGTTGTAATTTCAGGATGACCCATTTAAAAATAAAGATGTTTTTAGTGGTCGATATGGCGGATCAGTCACACCAGATCCTTTTAAAACAACAGATCCATTTAAAGAAGGTATGTTGTAAATTCAACTTTTAAATCCAATAGCCTGTAGTGTTTATGAACAAAACTAGGATGTGAGAGGCATGTGTTTGAGATCTGTCTGCTTGTATCCTTAGGCAAGATTATTTACATTGCCTCATCCTTCGGATGGAACATAAAGCTGTTGGTCCTGTATACATACATTACACATGTGCACCATAAAGTACACTACTAGTATTAGAGTACAGGGATTGCCTCCCTGTGTGATAATTCATAGTCTTTGTACGAGATGACTCGTTCTACCACCATAATTAAGGAGTGATTGAGCTTCGAACTCTTGCCGATGTTATGGCCACTCACTCACAAGAGAGAACTGTCTTGTACTGATGAAGTCACCCAGTATGAATACAATTATTTTCTTGTATCGATGGTAATGTACTTGTACCAATTTCAGATCCTTTTAAAAGTGAAGCATTTCCAGCAGATCCTTTTGCTGGCGATCCATTCGGGTCAACTACTGATCCTTTTGGTTCCAAGACATCAACAGCTCAGGATGATCCTTTTCAATCTGATCCATTCTCATCAACAAGCCTTGTCAATGGTCAATCAGACAGTGAGTAGTTCCAAATATATATAATATATCAAATTTCCATGTAAAAATGAGCTGATTTTTTAATTGAAGATGTATTGGTCAAAACTGTTTAATAACAGCTATTCATTTTGATGTTTTATAGTTATTTAATTTAAGTCATATCATATCAGTAAATAAAGATTTTGCTTTGTAAAAAGACAAAATATACAGTTACATTCAACCAGAAACAATTACATTTTTTTTTACGAAAAGCTATAAATATAAATATATATAATTGTAATTGATAAAAAATAGTTTTAAACATTCATAAAAAGAAAATAGTAAAACAGTTGGATAATTTTAAAATTTATATATAATGTACATTAAAATGGTATATTCAATTAAAAAAAAAATGTTTTAATTATTTTATTTAAAGGGGACAATATATCTAATATTTAGTGTTATGTTATCTGAATGCTGTTATTATTTATTTTAAATGTGGTATTATGGTTGTTGCAGGTAAATCATCTAGCAATGTGTTTGATGCCTTAGATGCATTTGGCGGTAGCTCGGCCTTTCCCACAGATTTCTCTAACCAAGTAAGTTCTGTCATACTAACATGCTGTTAACTTTTGCTGTGTTGTACATTCATTGTCTCAAGCATCATGCCATATTCAGTTGATTTATTTTCATATTGCTGAAACTGGGGTGCTGTAACTGTGGTGGGTCCAGGGATTCGAAGTAGGTCAGATGAGGGGTTAGCAATTGTGAAATGTTAATCTTAGCCTATCTATACCTATCTTTTATATTGCAATTTCCGAAATGTAAGGGGCTGGCTGGAACCCCCTCCTTGTATCTGCCTATGGCTCATGTGCATACAAATTTTTAAAATGGCAAAGGACTCATGATTGGTAACCTCTGTATTCAAATTTGGTTTGGAAATTACCTGTATAATTTAACACATTTTTGAAAAACTCTGACATTCCAAAAAAACCTTCAATGCATCCAATGAAAATGGCAGAAAATGAGGAAGTTAAAAGTGAAAGCTGCATAGAAGTTGCTAATATGTGTATTTAAAAAAAAGTGATTATCAAGATAATTACTTTTTTCATGCCCAATTTATACCAACTTTAGAATGTAAAATTGAAATATACAATTGAGCGAGTGAGTGGCTGAGTGTTTAAAGACAGTGGAACCGTAATTACGTAGCCATAACATTGGTAAGGGTTCCAGGCTCGCTCAATGGTTCTGGTGGTAGACAAATCTTCTCGGATAAAGACTATAAACCGTAGGTCCAGTGTACATATAGCTCGTGTGCACTCTAAAGAACCCAGTACATCTTTCGAGGGGTTTACCCCGGTGTACTAGTCCACACAAACACAGCCACTCTCACACACAGCCACTGTGCAATTGGGACTGGACTGTTTTAGAGGTGTTTACCACCGGTTGGTCCACATCCTTCACTAATGTACATTAGTGAGAAGTTGAAAAAATAAACAATGTATGAAGCCTAAATAGAATGAAATCATCGTGTGAAGTGGAGTTTTCATTGGACATGCACATCATTGTATCATTTCAGAATTCCAAATCAGAACCATTTTCCAGTGATCCATTTAAAACCTCCGACGAAAGACCAGCATTACCACCCAAGAAACAACACTCAAAGTCAAAAACACAGGGTGCATTTCAAGCGTTCACAACAGACGCCAACGACCCATTTTCATCAAATAGCATTTCAAAAGATCCATTCCCATCTGTTGGATCAGATCCGTTTTCTTCTCTGATATCATCCACATCTACTAGCAGTGGAAAGGACCCATTCTCCTCCAGTAGCAGTTCAAAGGATCCATTCTCTATGGGATCGGCATCTTCTCAAGATCCATTTTCATCAACGTCAAATGACCCTTTTACATCTGGCACTAGTTCTCTTCCTAAATCTGGGGATCCTTTCGGACCATCTGGTGCTCCTGTAGAGAATACAGGAGCTGATCCTTTTGCTGGTTTTGCAGATTTTGGAAAGGTAAGTAGTGGTTATCGCTAGTTCCGCTGCCAGCGTATACACATCCATTTAAAAATAATTTAACTTTAAAAACATTGGGTGCACTAGGTGATGATGCTAAGATGCATAATACCATGGTACCATGTAGCACCACAGAAAAAAGTGCATCATTATGATTAAGAGAGAAAAAAAGATCTCATTCAAAATAATATGCCTGGTTTGAAACACGTACATTACTGCCTGTGTATAATATAACTTTAACATTTTTATTATCAACACTTAATTAAAACATGTTTCTTTTTACAGAACTTTTCCAAGTAAAGGGCCAATTTTTATGGTATACTGAAATTTCACATGAAACATATGTTCAATATAAAACTCATTTTTCAAAACGTTGTTCATTTTAAACATTTTAGATTTAACTCCACGTTTAACTAAATCACTCGCACTGTTGTTAATTGCTTAGTTTATTTATTTGCATTAATGTTAGTTCTAACACAGAGACATGTAGTCATGTAAAAGATCGATTCCTATTGGTTGCTTTTTCCCCTTTTTTTGTATTAGTTTAATAGTATGACACTAAGAAATTCAGAATATTAACATACTGCAGATAGATAGTTCCTCCTTTTAAATACATTGCTGATGTTTCAAGGTTTAGGTGGTACAATAAAACCATTAATATACTTCTAATAATTAATATTAAACCATGTAGCTATAAAATAATTCATCTATAGCTCTATGATTTATTAAAATAATTTTCAGTTCAGTTTCTTTATTTTTATTTAACTATAAACAATTATAATAATATAGTTACAAATCATTTTAGTAATACTTCATTTTTATTCCCATTTATGTTTCGAAAACTGTTATTAAATTATTCTTTACTAATAATCTCATGAGCATGTCATTTTTTTGGCCCATGTTCAAATTAATAAAGTTAATATAGTATGATCATATCATGATCATAATAGTTAATCTTATATTTATGATCTTCATAGAAAGTTCCATTTGAAAATCTGCATATTATTTGTCCAGCTGTAGCCCGATTCCAGCTCTAACCTTTTGTTATGAGTTCTGCGGTGCTGACATCACGACAGTACGTGGCGCTGTGTGGTTGCTAACCAACCAAAAAATGCGTTCAACCTGCCTGAGTGACTCCAAGGTCACCAATGGTTTGAAATAGGCTTATTGAAGTAGTCATTTTAAAACTTAATAATTTTCAATAAAAACAAACTAAAATTTCAAAAGATCACTAAATATTTGTTTTTAATAATCTATTTATTCTTCAACTACAGTTAAGTTTAAAAACATAAAGCTAAGATACATAATTTGATAGAAATACAAATCTATACAGTTTATCAACATAGTAGCGTTGAAAGAATTTTTTGGTTGAGTAGCAACCATGCAGCACCTTCTATCGTTGTGACGTCACACCGCAGAACTCTATTGAGAGGGAACAAAATCTTGATGAAATAATAGGTCTAATCCCTTCCATATTTGTTTCATGCAGTACTATATTTTTAGAAATGTAAACAATAATGTCTGGAAGATGAAACGCGGCACAATAAGTGGTTTTATCAAAGCTCTCAGTAATAGTTGAATAAACACTTTGACATTTTACCCATGTGATCATCTTATGATATATAATGATTTTTAGACATATAGAATTCACATTGTATATGAAGTATTTAGTACAGTATTCATTTCAAGCCAGTATTCAGAATAGTTTGTAGGTTTCGAAAAATCATTTTCCTCAGTTTCAATTTCATACTAGAGACAAGTAAAGCAGTAAAAGTGACATTTTTTGGTCAATCCTACCTTGTAAAACCAGCAGGCATTTGTCATCAACTAGGCTAGACCTTTAAACACTTTTTTCTTCCATTGTCCCTAGTCCATATTGTTTACACTGTTTAGCGGAAAATGAACTTCCCTCTGTAAAGCGTGGTTCCCACTAGCAACGCAAAACAAGGACGTAACGCAACGCAAGTGAACTGACCAATCACAAGCGATGGCTTATTCGCTTTTGATTGCTAACTGTCTATAACTTCGCTTGTCATTGGTTAAAACGCTTGCGTTGCGTTTACGTCCTTGCGTTACGTTCTAGTGGGAACCAAGCTTTACAATCCTGGCTACAGCCTTGTTTTTAAAGAAGTATAATATATAATACGGTATATAAATATACTGTAGTAAATTACAGTGTATTTATATCTGTAAACAATGATTTTTGTATTCATCTTTCTTCCATAGTCGACCAGTCCCTGCCCCCATTATCTCTCCTTGCTACCTCTACTATTAGTATTATACATCCTTTGGATGGACCTAATGTTACACAACCTTTAATCTATTTCACAGTTTGACTCAAATATGACAGAGGAACAACAATTAGAATGGGCTAAGAAAGAAAGTGAACAACTTGAAAAGGATAGACAGACATCGGCCTTACAAGAGGAAGAAGATTTGAAAATTGCTATCGCTTTAAGTAAAACAGATACCGGATCTTCTGACATTTAAAAGTTGTTAACAGAAAATATTTAAATTATGCTGCTCCCTCCATCTTGGAAAATGATTTTTTGAAGGTCTTGGGTGCATGATGAAATCTAACCGTGTGCTTTCTTGCGATTTCAATTTAACATAAGAACAACTCATAGGGCCTACTTAGTCTTAGTTATCCAATCAAGTTAATTGGTCTATGAAGCCAACTTAGCAAGTAAATAACTAAGCATGAAGTGGCCAATAAAGGCACAAGTTAAGCAGGAACTAAGTTTGTTTTTGCTGGAAGAAAACAAAGCACTGATGGTAACAATTATTCAGGTGGATGAGGATGTTGAATACAATTAGATTCACCAAATGTAAATTGAATCAAAAAAGCTGTACAGTAAATCTTTGCCACCCATCTGTAGTACTTGTGTCATATTGCTGGTAAATAGAAATTCTAAGGTAACACTTGACTTTATCTGAATATTTTTATTTGAATGCTATTGTAAATTTAAATCATAACAGTATTTGTTTCAATTAAGGCTCATGTGGCTCACTGTTAATACACTCCATGTAATATTCCGACTGTGAAGTATTGTAGTTTTAATTTTATAATATAACTAAGTTTGTGTAAAATACAGTCAAAACATTTTCCATCATCTGCGAAATTATATTTGTTGGGGAAATAATATATTACAAATTATGGATTTCTTTCCTTGCATAAACTTAAACACAATTGTATACTGAATCCCAATTACAATGGGATATTTTATCTTTTTGTGACCAAGTATATATACAGTTAATTTGAAATATTTGATTAATGCAAAATGATTGTGCTCTTTTTCGATTGGCTGAAACTAAAATTGCCATATTTCCCACCGCTGTATTGTTGTTAGGCGACTATACATAAATATTAAATAATTGTAGTAAATTGTGTTATAAATATGATTGTTTGAAAGATTCAAATGGTGAATTCGCTTATAAAATGACAATATTTTAGTATAGCATAACATTTTTTATGCAAAGTATAATCAGACCGTGAATTACTTGTAAAGAAAAAAACACTTTTAAGGCAAACAATCATTAAAAGTATTAAATAATTAATATACAGAAAATAGAAAAAGAATTTGGCTAGGTTACAGTGACATTAATAATTAGGCTATTACTGGTAAAAATACAAAATATACTCCAATATAATAAAGGGGATTATGATTTTGTTTCTTTGTTTTGATTGGAACATAGATTAGCATTGGGTGCTCCATTTTAAGACAATGTAAATGTACTATAAAAAATGTACATTTTATTGTTGGTATGACAAACACATTTCTATATGGTTTGAAATAATATATGATTTGAAATAATATATGATTTGAAATAATATATGATTGAAATAAAAAAAAAGTATACAAGTGATATTCTATGTTATAGAATGTTAACCAACACTGCCCAAAGGCAAACATGCAATACAGTTTTTATTTTATTATTTTTTATTCCTTTTATTTAAGATATTACTATTTGATATTTAAGACATGGTCCTTTCAGTTATATAATAGTTGGGTTTCATGGGAATACTGAAGCATTAGCTGAATCTATTAGGCACTTGCTATTGTCACAGTCACCGTACTGTTGCCAATGTTGGGTATGAATGCTATTAGGCATCTTAATGTCTTAATCGACGTGATAAACAGTGCGTCTTAAGCTATATCTACACTATCAAACTTTAGGTGACAGAAAAATGTGATTTGTCCATATATGGATATGATGATGTCATATCACTACCATATTTTGGCATATCACTACCATATTTAGGCACATAACACTTTTTGTCAAACTAGTTAGATAGTGTAGACAGAGCTTTATTCTATTTCTACCTATACAGGTAACTAGGCAATATTGTTAATTATAGTTACTTCCATTAGGGCAAACTTGCAAATGGGATAATGTAATTTTCAATGACTAAAAAAATGTTAACAAGTAAGATTACAAAATCATACGTGATAATCAGAGGGTCCAATAATAAGTTTGATATTTTTGTATAAAACTGACACTCTAAAAAGTGTCATTATGCTGCCAGGTCATCATGATTCAATATTTCAAACTTTATTTGTTCATCTTCAGGAATATTAACAAATAAAGTTTGAAATATTGAAGCATAATGGCTTGCGTTTTGTTTTATATTATTATGATAATGTTATTAAAAAATGAGTGTTGCATACAAAATTGTTAATTGTATTTGGCCATTTTGAAATCTATTAAAACTGTGATTTTTTTTTTCTGGAGTTGATCAGAAAATTTTTCTTCAAGACCACAAACATACTATACATATACATGTGTTTTATTTCTGGCTATAGTAGGCCTATTGTTGCATTTTTGGCTTTGCAGTTGCCTTAAGAAACTTGTTAATTGGGAGCATAAATAAAACTTAAAATGTTGGTATTAGGTTCTTGGGAACGCAATTTCAAAAGAATGTTGGAAAAGCTTAAAATATATATATATATTATATTTACTGTATTTTATAGAATGACATAAATTACCCAATCATATGTATTTTTCCAAATTTAACCAGATCATGTAGTAAAGGATAAAGGAAGAAAAGCAGTTAAATATATTTATAAGCTTCCATAGAGAGAGAGAGAGAGTAAATCAAACCTTTTTTGGTAATACAGCAAGTGCTAAAAATATGTAAAATAAATATTTTTTAAACATCCGTTTGGAAACAACAGTTTAGAACAAGAGCATTGTGCTAAATTGAGGTTCTGTAAAATATATGTTAATTTAATCACATTTTGTTAATATCAGATAACATCATGCATGCAATTTTTTACCTAACAGTTATTTAATGCAGTATAATGCTTCGTTTAAAACAAATGGTGTGTTTCAACATTGTACTGTATATTGTTCCATTAAATGTACACAAATTTATTGCAGTTTTTTGTTTGATTTATTTGCATGTTGTGAAGACAATCAGTCAAAAATAATTGTTTTTTTTCAAATGAATTGAAATGGAAATCTAGCAATGGATGAACAAATTATGTTGATGCACCTTTGACAGGGAAAACTCCTACAATCCTTTTAATATTAGCAAAATAGTAGTACAGAACTAGTAGATCTCTCCCTCTAAACGCCTACACTGGATCTACTCCAGATAACCTTACAGTAAGATGGATTTTAGTGTAGTTATTGCAATTGAAAAAGCTGAACAAAATAATAAATTAACAGCCTATTTCAAATGTTTAAATCTCTGTCTACACTATTAAGTTTGACAACAAAAGTGTTATGTGCCCAAATATGGTAGTGATATGTCATCGTGTCCATATATGGGCACATCAAATTGTTTTGTCACAAATAGTATAGACAGAGCTTTAGAAATGACAGGCACTGAAATGCCTAAAAATGACACTCAAATACTTAGAATTGTGTAAATTTTGAATTTTAATAATCACTAATACATTTATCCTGCAATAAAAATCTTTCTGATGGAAATTTTGGCTGAACCGTGACTTTATTTAGTAAAATACACAACCTCTGTACTTGTGTTGTTGTCCACCACTAGACTAACCTCCTACACCACCCCTATACACACATATAAATGTCTATTTTAATTTGGTTGAACCTCATGAACTGGGTGATGTATGCCTCTCCTTATTCTTTAAATACTGTGCCTCCTCTTCTCTCATTTTATCATAATTCATTTTCTGGATCCTATTTTTCAAATGTTCTAATTCCTTTCTCTGAAATAAAACAATTTAATAAAGTGGGTTATCTAAATGGATGTTGAATCCGAAATTGATAATGAAGGAAGTGAATTATTTATTAATTGGAAAATGTGTTTATATTTGCCTTCTGAATAATAAAAAAATATCAGAAAAAAACACATATTTCATTCAGGTAATTCAATACTTTACCTGCATTTTAGATTCTGGTGGGTACATTTCTCTCTGTTTATTAGAAAAAAAAACACTTTTTAAAATTATACAATTAAAAATATAACTGAGATTACTATATAGGACTCCGACTGCATTTAGGCTAACATAAGGAAAATACAATTTAAAAATCAAAACCATATTCTATGCATGCGAAAACGGTGTTAACGTGTTTGCACATTTTTTATTTAATAATTATTATAATTAAAATCAAATACACCATACGGCATCATGACTTACTATTTTCTTGCTAACTTTTTCTTCAAAATATTCTGTTTGATTGAAATAGTAGAATGTTGCTACAGGAAAGAAGATGTATATAACCATCTGAAAAAATACATTTTGAAATGTCAGTTTAGGCTCTAGGTAGTCAGAGCAGGGAGTTGTTAACAACTCCCTGGTCAGAGCAAAGTCGGCGCCGGTTAATCAGCCTCGACTTGGTTGTAAGTAGGCCTAGCCTAGCCTAGTTAGACCTAGGCTAGGTCTACTCTAGATACCTCTAGCTTAGGCCAAACAGTATAATTAATTATTATTTATAATTATTAGAAATTGTCTACCTTTATTGATTCAAGTCTCCAGTTACCCATTTTCAGATAAAATGAAATTCCATCAATCTAAAAAAAAAACACTTTTCACTTTTTGGAATTTCTCTGTCGTCTGCATTTCATTTATAAAAAGATTTTAAATTCTTTATATTTAGTTTAAAAAAAATTAATTAAATTGTTTATCAAACTGACATTATTAATTTGATTGTATTATATGTTGATTAGAATATTTTATTTGATAATTATATTATAATTAAATAATGGTTTAATATCATATAAACCACCTTAAAATCAAATGTTGTGAATAGTTCAATAGTTGTGTCGGCCCGGGTCAAAGGTCAACAAAAAAAGCTTGACGATTCTCCGAAAAAGTTATGTAACATGAACAAAATTGTCTCTTGTTTTGGTTTAAGTGGTAGATTATCTCGTCAAAATGACAAGTAGAATGTCAGCAACTGTTCGTGCTGTTAGTAAGCCTAGGTCTGCTTCTAGAAAAGCTGCAATAGTTTTAGTAAGTATGTATTTTAAGTCACCAGAAGAAGGCCGAGAAAAAATATTGTTCGTTTGTTGTGAAGGTGTTCAGGTGGTTCTAGTTGCTTCCAGTTTGAACTTCGGGTCAGTTCGTCCCTGCTTCTTGTCCATATTGTCGGTGATGTCCTCGGCTACATATACAGTACTGAAGCATATCATACTCATTCATTGATATAATAACACATTACGTCGTCCACCATTGAGTATTAACTTTCCGAATTATTTATTTTGAATGATTTGAACTGTTTTCCTCTTTTTTTAATCGAAACATTATCCTACATTTATTGATCAATAAAATGACGTCATGATATTTAAATCATTTTTTTTTTTCAACAGACTCAGGCAGCTATTAATAAAGTAAAAACTTTACTTGAAAAACAGCCGGAGATGCAGGCACTGAGAATCGGGTTGAAAACACGAGGCTGCAATGGCCTTTCATACACTTTAGAGTACACCAACGAAAAGAAGAAGTTTGATGAGGTGGTTGAACAAGAAGGTATAAGGAAACAGGAGTTATAAACTTTGAACTTATTTGAGAAAGATTATAAAGCATATATATTATGAATTTAAATGTATGTAACTTGCAAAGAAGGAGAAAACAAATCCTTTTATATGCAGATCATCATCTTCCTTTTTTGTGCATAAACCTCATTTGAGTATAGTTGCACATGAGTTATTTTTTATTTGAATATTGAATTTTGTAAACATTTTTTTATTGTATATGTTATTTATGATTTTTTTTGTATGTTAATTATCTCTTTTACTTTATCTTCAGGTGCAAAATTATTTATCGATTCCAAAGCACAACTTAGTATATTAGGTACAGAGATGGATTATGTAGAAGAGACTTTATCAAGTGGATTTGTTTTTAACAATCCTAATATAAAAGGCACATGTGGCTGTGGTGAAAGTTTTAACGTATAACGAATAGAAAATTCCGGTGGTGTGAGGAACTGTCGGAATATAGGGAATCTTTGTGGAGAATTCAATTGGATGATTATCAGAAAATGGAAACTTCCAGTGGTGTGAAGATATCAGGATAGGGAAAATTCCGGTGCAGAATTCCCACAATATTATAGTGGAATATATAGATATTTTATTTGATTATATAAAGACAATAACATCTAAGGATTATTCTGGGGAAAAGCATGAATATTTATTGTTCAACCAACAGCATTATTAGCAGTAAATGGAATAAAATGTATTAAATTATTTTTTAATTCTGCTATGCCCATAACTTTATTTTTTTAAAGTACAATAGTCCGTTGGTGTACATAATTTTCGCAACAATCCGAGTGTATTTACGCAACGAGTGTTTGATATCCATACATTGTCATTTTTGTATCAAATCAGTTTGCCTATATTTCGCAAGGCAGCTTGGGCATTACTGTATTACCGGGGCATTTGACATTATTTGAGTATAAACCCTGAGAGGCAAGTGTCATTTACTATGGGACAATAAACTTTGAAAAGTGCAACATGTATGTAAGTTTGACAAATATAATTGTTGGAATGTTTACCAAGTTTTACGCACATTCAGTTCAAGATAACTTCGTTTTTGTTAAACTAAATAAATTTGGAGTTAAGGGAATTAACTAATAGTAATACTAAAAAAAGTTGAAGTTTATCCGGATATATTAATAAACTAATTATATAAAAGAATAGTATTGTATAAACAGTGAGGATAGTGGACAAGTTGCAATTTGTGTTTTTTTGTATATATATATAGACTTAGTCAAATGGTCAAGGATAACCATAAGGACATTCAATAGGCTTCTTAAATGTAGCAACCCTGTTCAAATGACAAGCATACCCACGATGATGTCCTATGTTTTGCATTGCAATATACGACGATCCTTCTATGCATGCTACCCAAGTCCACAGCCGATTCTCCGTACAGTATCTATTTCCGAAGTACAGTATCATAGGAATATTTGGTTTCACATGTATCTAGTATATACAGCTTACATGATACAGGCACCACATGTGATATAAATAAGATGCTGTATTACCAAATATTCCTATGATACTTCGGAAATAGATAGTATGTGGAGATACAGCACTGAGAATCGGGTGAAATCCAAATAAGGTACTAAATTCGTTCCAAATTTCCTAAATAAAGTAAAAAATTGTCTGAAAACACATCCGTTTTATTGCCTCGCCACTGGTAACTATGCTTTCTTCACTTCGTGTGTGGTACCTAATACACCATCTTAATTAAAACATTGTAACTATATTAATTATTGAAATTACACTTATATTAATATCCTACGAATAGAAATAATATTAATGACAATTTTGTTTTCACATTAAGAAAATTAAAAGAAATTAAAGAAGACTCAACTATTCTGAACAAGCTTTTAAAGAACATTTTAAGTTGCTTTCCAATTCAATTATTATTTTACATTTATGATCCCAAAATACCGACAAATTATTACAAAACTATGGCAAAACCTTGTATGTCTTTTTTTAAATATGAAATAATTCAAAATAAATATTTAATTTATTTAAATATTTTTTCCATTTCATTACGCACTTACAATCACACAATACAAACACTAATATTGTATTTTTAGAGATACGAGGTTTTTATAGTATAGCAACCGACCTTTATCGGTTGATTTTATTTAAAAAAGAAAAACTCAATTTGAATTTTGCCCCTATAACCTTGCTACACTAAGTTCTACTCTGTATGCCTTATAATACGGTACCGTATTTTATACTGATAAATAAATTCTGGATGTATTTATTCGTTTTTTATCGAACCTTTGCACTCAAATCAGTAGACACGATTGTAATTACATTTCCAACTCGTAAGGCGCCACAATTATAATCAATATAATTGCATCAACTATTTTGTATTTCCAGTTAATCTACGATTTTCTATCTATGATATTTATGTACAACAGAATTCTACGAGCTAGTTTGAATATTAGAAATTGTATGTCATGTGCAGCTTTTTCAGAATTAACTCATTCGTTTTTAGTCGCGACTCTACAGCTCACTATGTCGGTCGGTCGGTTGGTCGGTAAACACTAACTTGAGCACGCGACTGCAACCATATATATATATATATATATATGGCTTTGAGTCTTAATTAATAATTATATATGTTTACATTGTTTGTTCCCAGATTAGACACTGCTACCCTTCTAGGCTTGTAAGAGATTATTTCAATTCCAAGGGGACTAGTTAACTCACCATTATCTATTCGTTTGATAAATGCTCCGTATTTATCAAATACCTGTAGTTTATTATTACTTGATACCAACATGTTTTCTTCAGAATCTATTGTTACATAATGCGGATAATGAACATGACCATCTTTCTTACCACTGTCTACCAAAATTCTCATAAACTTATCATTTGCATCAAACATTTGTATTCTGTTATTTCGACAGTCTGCAACAATCAAATTTCCTTCATTTGTTAGAGTAACTCCTTCAGGGCTATTCATTTGGCCCTTTTTGTCACCTTCTGAACCAATTGTACCAATAAGTTGGCCATTATCAATGTTGAATTTAAACACAGAATGGCATTTCCAATCAGCAACGTACATACTCCTTGTTTTCATATTCACTGTCAATCCACTTAGGTTTTTCAGTATACCTTTGCCAAATGTACGAATGTTTTGAAATTGATCATCACACATGACAACAGCTCTGTTTAAGAAATCACTGCATACAATATGGCCATCGTCCATTTGATGCATAAATGCAACATCTGCATGATGTACTGTGATCCTGCCAATAAAAGAGTATGCTTGGTTAAACTTTAATAAATCTCGACTGCCACTTGATACAATTATACATCCATTTTTGTCTAGTAGCACATCTGTTACATGTTTATTCTTGTGTGTTTTTATATTTCCAATGGTATGCACAAGTCCTGGTGCTTCCACCTTGATATTCACTGGTGAACCATGTATTTGTTGTGCTCTAGAAGTGATCATCATCTTCCATTCTCCTTCGTTATGGCATCTTCCAAGAATATTGTACTTGCCACTTCCCTGTTCCACGTACGCGGTCGATTCTTTACCTGATATGTCTATTAAGGTGGCAGACAATAGAGATGTCTTACTTTCAGCTACATTTGAAACTTTCACTGCAAACAACTGTCCCGTTGTAACTGTAATACATGTGTCATCTTCAACAACTTCAGGCATACACTCATACATTTTACCAATACCTTCCAGATTTATTACATTTTCCAAGTTTTTAGATGGAATAAAACTAGGTGTAATCATGCTTTGGAATATCGATTTATCAACATTTTGTTCCAAAACTTCTTTATTAACAGAATTAATATGGGCCTTATGAGATTTAAGAGTTTGTCTTTCTTCTGGTTTGTTCATCATTGCGATAAGTAATAGCGACACCTCGTTAACTGTTATCAATGTTGAGTCAATATTTTGAACTCGACTATCAACTACATCTTTATTTTCTTTGTACGTCTTTTCGAGGTCTGTGATCAAAGCTCTAGTTTCTTCTTGCACCTTTTTAATAATTTTTTCTTCTTCTAATTCAATTGCTGTTCTACACAATTTGAATTCCGATTCCATTTCTGCCTTGTCTTCAGATATTGTACTAAGGGTTCTTTTTAATACTTTCTTTATTCCCTCAATAGTTTTTTTAACTTCTATTGCATTTTGATTAAACTTTTCTGCAGCAGTCGTGAATGGAATCACTTTGTGCTTATTTTTATAACAACGAACAACATGTTCACACTTCTTACATCCACATTTAGAACAAGTTTGACAAAAAAATTCAAGCATGCAGGAGGCTCCATGAATTTTACATTTATTTATTGGCAAATCATTGTCTTCCAGTTTGTACAATGAATGTCCACTCAACGAACTGATCAACTTATGCTGTTGGACGCATTGTCCACATTGATAAATTTTACATACAGAGCAGCAGTACCCAGGTTGAGCATCACAACTTTGACATTTTTGTGGTTTTCCAGATTCAATCTTTTCAACATATTTAACTTGATTGATTAACATTTTATTTGTATTAACATTTTTCAAATCATGTTGATTTATGTTGTCATGCACTGTACAGCATTTTGGACACTTTATTTTGCCGCTTGTTTTAATCAAACTCTGCAAGCAACTAAGACAGTAACTATGTAGACACTCGAGTGTCTTTGGCTCTGTGAATCTTTCTAGACAGATTGCACACTCAAGATCTCGCTTGTCTAACAGTTTAATTGTTTTTTCCCCCGCCATCTGCAAGAAATTGAAAAACACAACAAACTGTTGTCAATAACATTATCATACTCAATCGTCACGAATATACGTAAGAGACTATAGAATGTTTTTTAACACTATCATTTCTATCCTTTTAATGTTATTAAATAGCAAAGTAACGTTAAACTTACCATGTTATTGGTCTCGGAAGAACTGTAGTGAGGTAGTACAGTATATACACAAGCTGTTGAAGGATGGACGTTTTTTGATGATATATTACTTTTCATTGGAATTTCCATACCATTTATTTGATAATTAGTAATACTGTTTGCATGCATTGTTATTCTCCTATACATTACATGTTATTGAGACAACACCCATGACAGGTGTTGCAGCTTGAAAAAAGGTTAATTGTAGCTATATTAAAAAAACTTGAAAAAAGATTGATAAACCAAGTAATCCGATAACGTAGGCCTAAACTTACTACAACTTATTTATTAACGGCGCACAGTGGGCCAGAATCAATTCAAAGTGTGCCAACTAAGTCCAAAATGGTAAATGTGGCAATCCAATTTTTGTTTAATATTGTATTAGGAAGAAGATATCTTAAATTTATAAATCCACTAACAATTTTATATTTGGTAAATTTTAATAGTGTCTTGTAACAATGGAAACTGGAAGAAACTATAACATTTTATTTAAAATTAGCAAAAACAAAAGGTTTGATAAATTCGCTGTTTTATTTTCTAGAAAAAAAGCAACGGTTTTGATACTGCATGACATTTAACAAGTTTGGATTGCCACATTTACCATTTTAGACTTTTGGCACACTTTGAATTGAATCTGGCCCACTGTGCGCCGTTCCGCCGAATAGCCTTCTGACTTTTCCGCCTCGACCGCTCTGCTTATTTCTGCTGTAAAGTTGCTCCAAAGTGTTCTGTCTAATGCTATTTTCTTTATTTTATGTGCTTTTAAGTCCCTACAATGTTATTGGTAAAATCCTAAGAGATATTATATCTCTATGGTAAAATGCAGACTGGTCTCGTTTATTTTTGGGAAGATGTCAGGTCAGACCTCAGACCCTGAGCCGGGTATGTGACCTTCTCAATGTTGATACAAGAGAAACAATAGAAGATATATCGAAAATTGTAAAAGTCATCAGATACAGTAGTAGTATTTAATATTTCGTAACTTCTGAAAATAACCTTTTTAGTAACGTGGAACGCGACTCTACAGCTCACTATGTCGGTCGGTCGGTTAACACTAACTTGAGCACGCGACTGCAGCCATGTATATGGAATATTTTCTCAACTCAGATTGTTGGCGGCGACACATCGTACAGAAATATATAAAGTTATTACATCCATTTTATTCAATACAATAAGCTCCATAACAATGCAACTTACAACAGCTACATTACAATAACACTAACTATGTAATACCTGTACAGTGAACATACAGGACATGTAATTAAACAGTATTATTATATCAATAATTCACATAACATTAATTTACATACAAAACTATATTAATTTATGGTTAAATATAGTTAATTACATTTTCATTTTAAAAAATACAAACACTTTACCAGAGTTATTTTTTAGGAAAATATAAAGCCATATATAGTAAATAAATATTATTTCTAATTATTGTTTATTTTAATTAACATTAAGTGTGCGCATGGAATTTTGTGCTGTACTGGATTACTTTCCTGAATTTTTTTAAATAAGGCGGTAATTAAACTTACCAATTCAAGCATGGGCAGTGTATGAAAAAAGATTTTGTTTTGTGCAAAATAAAGTTCTAAAGTTTATAGTTAAAATACATCAAGTTTGGAAAAATAATTTTATTAGAAATTCGTTTTCATACTACATGACATTTAAAGTTTAAAGAGTATTAAATTATATTTAAAATTCCAATATGAAATTTACTGTCAAAACAGTATAAAAATGTATTGTCAAAATAAAAAAATTTTAATAAATAAATCAATTACCTCCACATTACAATTGAAAAAAAATGCACTCTTCATATAATTAAAACTTTCCATAAAGCAATAATACAGACAATTGACTATACAATTTTTAAGGTTATAAATTATACAGTTAATTTCTTCCTTAATTTTTCTGCACATGTTTAAAACTACTCTAAAATCTCTTAAAATTTAAATGCAAAATCCCTTTAAATACTTCATTATTCTTGAAAAAAATGAATTAATATATACCACTGTAAACACTTGAAATATAGCTTTTATTTTGCTAAGTTTAAATTAAAATCTCACACATTCCATCAGTAAATTATCCAATGCTTTTAATTAAAACACATCTATTTTCACACACCCAAAATTGAAAGTGTTTACAGTATTAGGTTTGAGGCATTAAGTTTTGCAGTGGGTGTCAAGATACTGAGATAATGGTATTCTTGGCGGGCTGAAGTACTCTTTATCATTTTCAACTTTTGTATGTCGTTTACTTCCCTGATTAAAACCTAAAAAATAAAAGGAAAATAGTATAAAACATTCCATTGTTTTCATTACTGTGTAGTACACTATAACATAACACTTCGTTTTCATATTGACACAACACAACTACTCAGCTGTCGAGTTGAAAAGTCACTCTATATATGCTCAGAAACCAAACCTATATAATATTTGGACCTGAGCTATTCCTGTACTTCTCTCTCTACCCCACCAACAGTAGTTTAAAACTTTCCCAGTTTAAGTTCTGGTCACATCCCAATACTCCCATCCCTTCGAGAACATTTTTAAACGTATTTTAAAACATTCCCAGTACAATTTTAATAATATTGATACTCCATTACTTTCCTGAACCCTCAACCTCTTACTATTGGTGATTCTAATACCTTAAAACCTTCCCAGTAAAGTTGATTCTTTCTGATACAACCCCTTCCCACATAGAGTTCTCGGGTGCTGACATCAGTTAAGTTAAAAAAAAATCAAGCTAAGATACATAATTTGATAGAAATACAGATCTATAAAGTTTATCAACATAGTAGTGTTCAACGCATTTCTTGGTTGGTTAGCGGCGCCCTCTATCGTTGTGGCGTCAAACTGCAGAACTCTATAGTATAGTGTTAAAAAGGAATATTTTAAACTTCCCCAGAACAAGTTTGATACACCATGTGTGTGGATACATGCAGTGGGAAAATTTGTATGATGAAGAAACAAACAAACAAATACAATCCAAAACAAGCTAACTACACTCTCTAACATAGCTTTAAAATGAATTAAAAATAGCAGAGATTTGAACAATGTTGTGACTTACTTGATGATTGTAGATCTAAGTACTGTGATAAGGCGTGTAGTAGCAACCTCTCAAAGCTGTTACCAATACATGATATGTAAACTGAACAAGGATCGTCTGAAAACCAGCAGACTAATTCTCCTTCTAAATGTTCTAATGTTCCCTAAAAAAAGTTACAAAAATATTATTATATTGAATCCAATGTTCAAGAGTCATTAGATTATTACAAAGAATTTTGTGTTATTCAACATTAAGTATGCATGAATTGGCACTATGAGATAAAAGGCCATAGGTCACTCATCATTGTCAACATTTCTGTTAACATTGTACATAATTAATAAAAACATTAACAGTTTTTAAATAATCTGTTGACTGGGTGAAAAGCACTAAAGTAGTTAGTATGAAAATGAATAATGAATGAAGATAATACCTTAGGAGGATGTCGACGACGCAACATGTTCCTAAACCGAGAACTTATACGCTTATAGCATTCATCAGCATCAAAAGCTGGATGTTCTACATAATTAAGATAAGATAAGATAAATCTTTATTGTCATGAACACAACCAGGCGAACATGAAATTGGTTTTCCTTAAATGCTTAAAAATACATACAATATATAAAACATTAAAAATATCAATACAATACATTAAAACTATATACAGTAGAAAATAAGTAAACAAACTATCTTTGAAATGTTGAGATGGAAACATGAATAGAGTTGTGGACAAATGATTTCCTACATCGAGTGGTATTATTAAATAATAAAAACACACACTGTGAATATTAGTAAATGAAATTTTTTTTTCTACTTATAATATATGTAACAACTAACAGTAACTATAGTTAAATCAAATTTTTTAGTACAGAAATCACCTGTGTCAACTACAGGTCATCATTAGAAAGCTTTCAATTTTCTACGACCAACGACCTAACTAGGTCAAGTCAATTGGACCTAGAAATCATCAAAACTTTATGAAGGTGAGGAGCGAGGATTCACGTCCCAATATCCCTGTATGCATACATTGTATTAACATGACATATTTTGGTCGGTCGTCGCAAAACAAAAATTCTCTATTATTGTAGCTTGTTGGATTTGACATAATCTAAACACCTATTTGTTGCTTTTCAGAGCAAACAAACTGGAACCAATTCTCTAAAGGGCTATAAATAGAAGGGCTATGTAGCTGTATTTATTTTACACATATTTTAAATTTTAAAATAGGAAATGATGGCACAATAAAAACTAATAATAGAATATAATACAAATACAGTCAATAATATCATTCTCATTTACCAATTCTAGCATCGGTGTCGTCCATTACAGGCTCGCAGTTCTTTTTAATTTCAACTTTCTTTTCTTCCAAGTTTTTGAGGTAGGCGTCTTGATCTTCTTCAGTACGATTTATAAAGTCATTCCAGATCTACAAACAAGTTTAAGTAGAAGTTATTTCAAAATATAATTGTGACTGATATACTGAAATCGTAAAAAAATATTGACTGGCACAAATTATAATAAAATATAGACTGGTATAAATAGTAATAAAATATTGACTGGTACAAATAGTAATAAAATATTGACTGTGGTAAACAAATAGTAATACAATATTGACTGGTACAAATAGTAATAAAATATTGACTGGTACAAATAGTAATATAATATTGTTAAACAACAATTCAAAAGTATACTGTGAGATTTAAACAATTCATTAAACAGTATTAAATCAAATTCATTTACTTTCATGTTTTCTTGCTCAGCAAAGAGAAGTTCAAATGCTGTTTGATTTGAATTCAAGAAATCCTGAGCTGTTATTTCATTAACTTCATCATTGTCAACCAAGTCCAGGAGAAAACAAGCTTTAAAAAAAAAAAATTGGGTTTAATTATTAAACATCAGAGATTTAACTTTTTTGTTTGGAAATAAAATCATCAGTACTGTATACAGCTTTGTCTACACTATAGTATTAAACTGTATGTGTTTAAAAAAAATGTGATATGCCCATATATGGACATATAATGTCAGTCATAGGCCTAAGCTATTCATTATCTTTATATCTTTATAACAATTCTGATTTCACTTCTTACTGTTTTCGTAACGTCTTGAGTTTTTTGATCCCGGTGCTTTACGCCCTGAACGCTTCATAAACGTCATCGGACAGGGTGCCCGAGTGCTCTTTTTGGGAATTCTTTTTCTTGAAGTTGTTTTCAATTCTGTATCATCAAGTTCAGTTGGAATTACCATTCCGCCAGCATTCGATCTGAATTAATAAAGCAAAAATAATTAATATAGTAGGAAAAATAATAATATTAATTAATATTTTATTATTAAATATAGTTTAAACAAAAAACTTTTGTTTATCTAGTCTAGGCCTACCTATATAGAAATAGGCCTATTAGTATTAAACCTGGGCATATTAAGCCTAGAAAACTACAGTATCCCTGGCTTTTTTAATTTGATATTTTCTGATTTTGTCAAAATCTAGAATATGAATGACAGCTGAAGAACTGACATATTTGTTAATTAAGAGAGAGGTCACTTTCACTGTTTTGTTTACAGTCGACACGTCAAAACTAGGTGCAGTGGTGACGACGATCAATCCGATTCCGAGGGGCTTAATTAACTAGCCTACACAACAACTTATCAGTGTTATAAACAAATTCTATTCACTTTTCACTCTGACAGTAAACGTCTTTATTGTCTTGCTCTTTAACAACACCCATCTTTATAAATAGTTCAATTAAAAGCAATATTTCATATAAAATCTTGCAGATTCTTATGCAATGTTTTTGTTATTTTGACTCAATCGGGCGGGTTGACCTCTGAATGAAAAATAATCCCGCTCGGCTGTGAAACGCCCTCAATAGTTAGTAAACTTTTCTGGCGTTAGAGAAAACATGTCTCGTTATGAATTGGTTGACGAAGGTGAATTATTGAAGTATTTACGGGGTGAAATCTCTTTTGAACAGTGGTCTGATGGACAGAAGGTATAATGATATGGTGCCTATTATGTTAGAGTATTGCTGAAATAGATTTTTATTGTAAAAATCATTCTCCTTGTGTCACTGTGTAGTGTCTAAAGCTAGGCCAAGCTCTGCCGCCGAGCCGAGAGTGTACTTCTAGGAGGATAGGAGGCCTGCCTGGCTGGACCTAGGTCGAAGTCGAGAGTGTAGGCCTAGCCCAGACAGTTCACTACTATGCACTTCGGCGCACGTCTACACCTAGCCGGCTCACTGCATTTGTTATATATATTAAGGCTAGCAAGGCCTATTTAAAAAAAAATCTAATTTATCATCTCTTGTGTGGTAATGATAATGTCACACCAAAATCAGTCCGGGCCAAAATCGGTCCGGCGGACCAGTTTTGGCTGCCAAAATCAGTCCGGGGGTCCATTTATGGCTGCCAAAACCTGTCCGGCCGGACCAGTTTTGGCGGCCAAATAAATAAAATCGGTCCGGGTAGTAGGACTGTTTTTGGCCGCCAAATATGGTCCGATCTTGCAAATATATGGTGCGCAAAATGAGTCATAATGTATATATCATTTAAAAAGGCCATGATTAGTCATTATATTGAAAACTACAGAGTTTTATTTGTTATTTTATTTATATAAATTAAGCCTGTTTTTTTTATCATCATTATTACTATTAGTAGTAACTCATCAATAATTAGTACTAATTTTTAGGTTTTTTGTGTACAATTAATTCTCTGCCTGTTTTTAATCCCTTTTGTTTTTTTAACATCTTCGTTTCCCCATGATGTTAAAAACAATTTAATTTATTACTAATTTATGGTTAATCAATCAATATCAATTCAGTACAATCATTATAAAACAATTATCCAATATTGATTAGGCTGAGCAAGGAAAAAGGTCTCAATCATAAAATAAAATCTGGCTGGCAATATCAGCGTCTCATACCCGTTCATGTGAGTGTGTGGCAGGCTGAAATATGAGTGAACACCTAAGTCATGTTTTTAGATAAAATACATTTATTTATAGTATTTATCCGACAAGATAACTTACTTATAATATCATGGGATATTTTTCTAGCCATAAACAACTTAAAACAGCATCATAGGCCTAGTAATTCAATTAAAACCGACAGAAGAAAAACCTGGACCAATTTTGGCAGTGGCGGACTGCTTTTGGCCACAACTTTAGAGCAAAAACTGATCCGGCCGGACCGATTTTGGCCCCGGACCATATTTGTCGTGACAGTAACTGTAACTGTAACTTTCATTTATACTTAATTAAATGAATACTTGCATTTTATAATTTATTTATAATGATACATTTAAATGTCAGGGGTGTGAACATCAAAATGCAAAGTTATTAAAAAATTTGTAGTTGACAGAATTACTTGAAGATGTTGACAAATTGGAAGATGAGACAACAGATATCAGAGAACCGGAGCTGCAACATGATGTTGCCAGTAGCGATGAAGAATTTGAAGAACCAATGACATCAACCAATCTTATCGGTAAAATAGAATTTTAAAATAATATAACTTATTAATAATTCAAAAGATAAGAATATACAAAACAATATTTAGTATCACATCTATTCATCCTGTCAGTGTTGAGCTGTATATTCTCATCCTAGCAATATTATGTATGATGTGTAATCAAATGTACTGAAACTGAAGGGAAAATAAATATTTGTGTATCTTAAAGTGCAGTTTGCTAATACATTTTTCATAATTGTAACGATGTCAAAATTAATGTTATTTCAACTTATTTTTAAAATTTTACTTCCCAATTTCCGTAAATCTAACTTTTTGCAGAATTAATTAATTTGCCAAAATGTGCTATATTGCTACAGTACTGTAGTTGGGTTCATTTTACTAGTTAGGTTTGTACACCCAAAAAATCAGGGTAAATTATAATGCAGGGATCTCCCTCTCACCCCCCCCCCCCCCCCCCACTCGCTCTTAGCAAAAAAACATTACAGTATTAATGTATTATTTTATTTGTACTAATAGTAATACCAATATCATTTTGTAGGTGAAGAAGCATCTACATCGGCAATGATTGGGGCGAGTATTTCTCTTGGTGCACCAGGTATGTAAATTTTGTTCAAACAATTTCATTTTACAATAAAATTTAATGACAAAAAACAAGAAGATCAACGTTTCGGAACCATCATGGAACCATTTTCAAGATCAAGTGATTGAATTATATAAAGATAACAAACACCAAAGGGTGACAGGAAATACTAATTAATTGGTTAATTAACAACAAAGAAGGCCTACAATTCTAAGAACTTTAGTTATTAAGCTCCTCCATCTTAATTAATAAACAAGTTAGCTTTGACTGAATTGCTTTGTTTATTAAGTGTAGGTTTCAGTTCTTTGATCCAGAAAATTTCCTTAATTAAACATCAAATTTGGATTTGCACTTATATTAGACAATATCCTGAAATGATTAAAAGTTTCAATAGGACTTATATTATGTTGCTTTAAATGCTCTCCTATGGTGCCTTTACTGTGTTCATCAATACGTTGATAAAGGTGCCGACAAGTATAGCCGACATAGTTTGCATCGCAGAAACCACATTGAAATTTATATACAACGCATTGCTGATTTACAATCATAGGTTTTCTTCCCTTAGATTTAAGAATTTCACCTAACTTTCTACTAGTAAAAACTGGCATGTTCTGTATGTTCCACAGGGGATGATGCATTTGAGATTGAGCTGGAAATGGAAAAGGAGAAACGCAAAACAGGTAAAAAACGGCATTTTAATCGCTTGCCTAAAACACTCAGAGGATTGATGGGAGAGGCTAACTTGTGTTTTGCACGTGGAGCCAGGGAAGATGCTATCAAAATGTGCTTGGAGATAATACGAGAAGGTGAGTATTTATTGTTTCTTTCTTGACATACGACTTAAGAGATTTAGAATATCATTTGTAGTCAAACAAGTTTGACTTTTAAGCTACTGGAAGATTTTAAGTATTCAAGCATAACTTTATCTTCAAGAAGGTAAAGCTCAGTCTACACTATCTAAGTGTAGACAAACATGGTAGTGATACTATATCATCATGTCCATATATAGGCACATATTTTTTGAAAATGAAAGAAGAAAAATGGTTAAGGCCGGGTCTACACTATCAAACTGTATGTGAGTGATGATATCATATCATTACCACATTTAGGGCACATCACACTTTTTAATCACTTTGATAGTGTAGACATAGCTATAGAATAAAAACTTTTTTTAGCTCCAAGAAGCTATGAACCGTATCAACTACTTGGCATGATGTATGAAGACCAAGGAGATAATGAGAAAGCTTTACAGGTATGTTTGATCATGGAGGAAATTTCCTCCATGGTTTGATCAATACATTTCCCAATATATAAGTTAAAGGCCCATTTACACTTACTAGAACATAACAATTGATTATAAATAGATAAACATTCATCTTTCTTATTAAAAAAAAAAAAACTAGACGTTTTTCATTCTAGAACTATAGAGTATCACGGTGTGACGTCACAACGATAGAGGGTGCTGCATGGTTGCTAGACAACCAAAAAACTCGTTCAGCGCTACTATGTTGAACCAGGGAGATGTACATCTCCCTGGTTGAACAGAAAAGATCTGTATTTCTATCAAATTATGTATCTTAGCTTGATTTTTTTTAACTTAAACTGTAGGGCAATTCCATAGTGCAGAGGATTTTTTTCCATTTTTTCAAATTAAACCAATCAAACTATATTTGGTATCAAATTAAAGATTATTTTATAGAGAATTAGGTTATATGAAAAAAAAAAAATTAGCACCTTGATATGATATGGAAAATTTGATTCAAAAATTGATACCTAAAAATGTAATGAAAATGAGAAATGTATGACCTTTTTTAGCTTCAGTAATAAATAATCAGAGTGGTGTAAAAAGTTAAAATCCATGTTATTTAAAAAAAAAATAATAATGTATCATATTTTGTAATTCCGACACAAAAAAGTGTTTTTTTTTAGGATTTCTTATAAAATAATAACTTCTGTAAAAAATCAAGACTAATGCAAATCAAGCAAGAGTATAGACATTATATTATGATAATTATTGTTTTTTATTTTTTTTATTTCTTAAGTTATTGAAGTTTTAAAACTGAAATTCCGTCACAAATCATTGGTTGCGGAATTACGTAATTCCACAACACTATTATTTAACATAGTATTGATGCAAAACCATTTTTTAAGCAACTTTTTCTTAGCATGAACACAGCTACCAGCAAAATGTGTACAAAGTTTATGTGGTTGTTTATTATTATGGATCTATGGCTTCTTTTATTCGATTTTTTTCTCAGGCCTAGGAACTCTAATAATTTATTTTGTTATTTATCACACCTGCCATTAATTGAATGCGAACAATGTCCAATGTACAGAACAAGTTATTACATAACTTCCAGACTTTTCTCATAACTAAAACTTATTCATATGACTCACTTGCACTCTCAGAATAATTCCCATTGTACAGAAAGAACAACTCCCATACGGAATAAACAATTCTTTTTAAATGAAACAAATGAACCTATAAACGCACAGAAAGGAGATTTTGTTCTTATCAAATATACCATAGAAAGAAGCAAGACATTTTTTAACTATGTTGCAATAGTTGATGACATTCCTAAAGACAAACCAGAACTTAACATTATTCATTTATATAAGTTTGATAAAGAAGGGAAGATTTTTGTTGTTAAAGACTTGGTTGGGTCTTATGGGATAATTAATAGAGATCAAATTGTATCTGTACTCCCAGCACCATTGATGGACTCTAAAGAAAGGTATCACTTTAAAGAACCACTTCCACAGAGCTATGGGATAAAATGTTTTTTTGGAATACGGTCAATAGTCACTGTTAACTTAAACATGTAAATAACATTAATTCAACTGTATAATTCCGTAATCATATTCATATTTCACCTAAATATCACAATACAATAATAGAAAATGTAATTTTATTCTTATCAGATATTGGTATGTGTTCAATATTATATTTAGTAATATTTCTAATTCAAAATACTCTATATAATCCATATATTAAAACAAAATAAGTTCATATTTTTGTGATATTAATATCTGTTTTTAGAACCATTAGATCAAATGAAATAATGTTTTTTTTTTAACATTGCAACAATTTTGTAAGACTGTTTTTTCTTAATATATTGTGTTTTGCCATTAAAATTATTCAGAAACCCTTATTAAATAAATTTAAAGATGGTCTGCAGATTTCAATTTCAGAGGTAATTCCGTCACTGTAATTCCGTCACCGGACCATGTGTCAAATTATTACTATATATCAAAAACTGAAACTTTTTTTTTTTTAAATAAAAACTTATGTTCAATACTACATTAAATAATGGCTAAATTTAATGTATTAATTTTTTAAATTTTCAGTACAATTCACAGAGTTTTAATGAAATGTTTAGGGGTAGAAATGAGGTGGTTTTTCGGCGAAATTCCGTCACGGTATATGTTTTATGATATTATAAAAAAATATGGTTGGTTTTTTAATTTTTTTTTACTAGCTATTAAACTATTAAACTTGTTTTGAAATCTGCCTTAAACTAAAAAAGATACAAGGAATTAAAATGTAAAATTATGGAAAATGTGTAATTCCGTCACCGTGGAATTGCCCTGTAGTTGAATATAAATAGATTATTAAAACAAATATTTAGTGATCTTTTGAAATTTTTGTTTGTTTTTATTGAAAATTATTAAGTTTTAAAATGACTACTTCAATAAGCCTATTCCAAACCATTGGTGATCTTGGAGAGTCACTCAGGCAGGCTGAATGCATTTTTGGTTGCGCTAGCAACTACGCAACGCCACCTACCGTCGTGACATCAGCACCGTGATACTCTATAGGATAACCATTTATTGTGTCTTTGGTGAAAATAATTATTATTGTTCTTATGGATCAGGTTTTCATTTGATTGGATTTTGAAAAATGATATTTTTATCAAAGATACAATAAATGGTTACCCTATAATAGTAGTTCTTTTTTTATGTAAGAAAATTGTATGCTTATCTATTTATCATTGATCTAATCCTAGTGTAACTGGGCCTTAACGATGCTCTTCCTGTATTCCTTTATGTATTGATATCACTTGGCAAAGTGATATTGTAATTGTTATTAAATAGTTACTGGACAATCCAAATCCCAAAAATGGCAAAACCGTGCATCTGATTTGCACAAGTATTTTTGCGGAAGACATTTCATTGTAATGTAAGGGATGAATACAGAAATTGGAATTATTTGAATAATCTTATTAACATCTAAATAATTCCTCCATGGTTAAAATGAATAAAACATTTCTATCCATAGCAGCTTATTTCAATCTACACAGATCAGGGAGTTAAACTACTGTAACAGACATAGTGGCCGAGCGGTTAAGACAGTGGAACCGTAATTACGTAGCCATAACATCGGCAGGGGTTCGAGGCTCACTCACTCCATGGTTCTGGTGGTAGAACAAGTCTTCTCGGATAAGGACTATAAACCGTAGGTCCAGTGTACACATCTAGCTCGTGTGCACTTTAAAGAACCTAGTACATCTTTCGAGACGAGTAGGGGGTTACCCGGGTGTATTAGTACATCACAGCCACTGATCACCAACTGGGCCCTCTGGGAAACCAGTCTTTGACTGAAGAGGTTACCCAGTATAAATATAAACTTCAATCAATTCAATAAATCGATTGAAAAAAATAGTAATTTGTGTTTTTTGATTTTTTTCAATTTTAGTTTTTATTAATAGCAGCTCATCTAAATCCTAAAGATACAGACGAATGGGTCAAACTAGCAGAGATGTGTCTTGAACAGAATAGTATTAAACAAGCTATTAATTGCTATACTACTGGTAAGTAAACCACACATTGTTCTACTGTCATCGATTAAAAACAAAGTTAGCTAAACGACGTAGTAATACTCCATTTAAGAAAGTAATCATAAATGATCAGATATATAATAATAATGTCCTGAAATTATATAGCTCCTATGTTGTGAAACCTCTAAGCGCTGAACATTATTACCCCAGTAATTTTTTGGGATCAAACACGTATGGAAACATACTCCCATAATACAGGTAGTAATCAGTGCAAAGTTGTGTCTTGATCTAACCGGGTTCCCATTTTATACACCTGGGTGGAGAGAGGCAAACATAGTAAAGTATCTTGCCTAAGGATACAAGCAATGCGACGAGAGTTTGATTCGTACCTTGATCTCACGATCAGTAGTCAAAACTTCCAACACACTGCGCCACACACGCAGGTATTTAATTTCTGCCACAGAATATAATTTGTTTTTACTCCCTTACCTATGTACCAGTCTATATGCAGTAACGTTGATTTTTAAAATACTTTTTCCACTTAAATATTAAAATAAATTATACAGTCAACTCTCCTGATACCGGACACCTTTGGGCTGGCCAAATATGTCTGATTTTCAGGAAAGTCTGGTATTCGGAATGTATTTTTAATGATAAAAATTAATTTGGGACCTTTTGAACCTTGAGAGAAATCTGGCATTGGGAGAGTTTCTGGTTTTCAGAGAGTCTGGTATTTTGTGAGATTTGACTGTACTGTATATCCTAAATTGAAATAAAGTTTGTTGTGCTATTATAGTAACAGCCAAATACATTACAAATCCTTGTAATAGATCTGCTATTCCTAATTATATTTAATTTACATCATTAGCGTTGAAGCAAAACCAACAGAACATTGGTCTTATATTTCAACGTGCAAAGTTGTATGAGAAATGTGGTGAACATAAGAGAGCAATAGAATCCTACCATAGAATCGTAACTCTACTACCAGAAAATAAGGGGGAGCAGTGTTTAAACATAGCGAGAGATATGGCTAGGGTAAAGTATTTGCTTTTGTTAAGCTCTGTCTACACTATCAAACTAGTTTGACAAAATAGGTGTGATGTGCCCAAATATGGTAGTGATATGACATCATGTCCATATATGGGCACATCACATACAGTTTGATATTGTAGACATAGCTTTAAATCCTGATATTTTGCTACAATATATCTAGATATTAAATAGAACCCGACTACTAGTCTATTTATTCTAACTTTATTTTTTATAGGTAATGTGTATGAATTAGGTTTTGTAATTTTTATATTTCTATTTAATTATTTTTGATCATATAGATCACCAGTTTATTTGTGCCTCTGGAATGAAAGTGTACTGTATGTTCTGTCAGATAAATAAATGTGATTTTAATGTAAAATCAATAATGGTTTCTAATATATAGTCTAAACATATTTCCACAATGCCAGCTGTACAGTATCATATATATTGGTTTAGTGTTGAAAGGTTGAATAGATACCCTTTTTTATTTTAGAGTTGTCATTTGAATAAAGACATAACCTCAGCAATCAATATATTTGAGAAAGCAGTAAGCAAACATCCGTCACTCATCACATCCGAAGGTTAGTAGTTTTGTTTCTGCTCTTTTAGTTTTTAAAATATGTTCTTGTGTTGATCATTCAGCATGCTGCATCGAGGCATAGTTGTGCGCGTGTGACTGATTAGGGGGCGTAACTTAACTTACTTAATTGGTTGATTGAGGCAGCCATATTCCGTGACTTTTTGAGATGTGATTACATTAATCATTCAACCTCTATGAGGCAGGTTTTCTGTTTGAATAAAGTATCAAAGAACAATGAACATCAAATCTTTATTTGTTCAATAAATAAAATGTATAGAGATGGAAAAATTATAGAGATAAACTAAAGAAAAGTACTTCTATGAATGGATGACTAGTTGGTGACAAGAACGCTAGTTGGTCATACCCAGTACCGTTTTGATTTTACGATCTTTCGGGAAACCACCTCACGACATGAAGATAGATTAAATGATTTAAACAAGCTTACTAAATTCAACATACCTTAATTTGAATCCTCATAATAACCACATAATCTAGTTATATACCAGCACGTATGAACTTTCATTCAAACATGAAGATGTTTTTATTCATATTACCAGATGTAAACATGTTGGCAGAACTTCATATTTGCCAAAAGCAACACCAGCGTGCGTTGCAGGTGATATCAGATCACTGTGGTGTACAGATGATTTCTGGAGACACTTCTGCCCTCATCGAACAAATTGATCAAGTTGAGTTTGATCCTGGGTAAGCTAATGGCAGTTGTGCAATTTTAATTTTTTGTAAAAACACAAGATACACACATTTTCTATTGTTAAAAACAGATATGAAATTGATTGGGCATTTTAATTTTTTTATTTGGAAGTATACACTTTAGTCATAAGTGGTGTCTGTAATCTTCTGCCAGAAACTTGTCTAAAGCTCTGTCTGCACTATCAAACTTATTATCAAAAAAATGTGATGTTGTCTTAAGATTAAGATAAGTCCATATTTATTTTATTTTGTTGCACATCACTTGAGAATTGTGCTGTTATAAAAGAGAAACTTATTATCACTACCATATTTGGGAATATCACTACCATATTTGGGCACATCACATATTTTTTGTCAACATAGTTTGATAGTGTAGACAGAGCTTAAAGCCCTGTCTACACTATCAAACTTTATTATCAACAAAATGTGATGTGTCTATATATGGACATGATGATGTAATATCACTACCATATTTGGGCACATCACATATTTTTTGTCAAACTAGTTTGATAGTGTAGACAGAGCTTAATATCACATTCTTTATTATGTTCTTCTTATATATTATTTATCAGACTCTTTGAAATTCTGATCTAAATATTAAAATATTTGTTCTGAAATTCATAATACATTCCATCAATGAAATCCAATCATTTTGATTAATGACGCATGAGGTTATAGTTGTTAAATACTTTCAAATTTAAAACATAATTTTCGAAATAACTACTCTGTGAAATTTAGATAGATTTTATCAGAAAATGTTTCATTAGTAATCTTAAAGATAAACTCTGTTTTTATAGACTCGATGTAACATCTATTGAAGTAAAAGTTCCAGAAGAGCTACCAATTGATTTAAGAGTAAAACTTGGTGTATGTTTGATTCATGAGAAATACGTAAAAGCATCAAGGGTTGTGTTGCAAGATTTATTTGACCAATCAGTGGATGAATTTGGTGATCTGTTTTTGGATGTGGCTGAAGCCTATATGGAAGTTGGTAAATATTTGTTTATATTTTTTTTATTTCATGTCTTTAGGCACATGTTGCCAAGGATTACCAATAAGTAAATTCATCACTGTTCTATAAGATAGGTGGTAATCCCCTGATACAGGGATATTTTGTGAACCAGACCGGGGTAAACCCCTACTCATCTCGAATGATGACCTGGGTTCTTCAAAAGTGCACACGGGTTATAACTGTGTACACTGGACCTACAATTTATAGTCCCTATCTGATAAGACTTGTTCTACCACCAGAACTAAGAGCGAGTTGGCTCTTTGGGTACGATAAATGGGACCCTGCCTTAGCCGCTCGGCCATTTTGACTTGCTCATACATTTCATATTCTTTATCAAATAACAGCAAGAAATTGGACTGAATTTACCAAGAAAATAGTTTTATCCTACTAGGTTATCTTGCCTGCTATGCCTACTGTATGTGTACACCACATACATAAAAACTAGAACAATTACATCACTGCTCTGAAAAAAAACAGAACTGTATGTAAAACAGGTGCAATATCTGTACATGATATGTTTTATCAAATGAAAAATAATAATTTGTATACCTCCCCTTGATTGATTAGAATACATTCAATATTGTAGCCTTATTTATGTTAATGTGAAATATGGTTTAAATTCATTTTTTTACTATAAGTTTGTTTATTGTTTTCGCTGATATAGAAACTCCATAATTTTATGGTGGAATTATTATTTTTTTAATTATAGGGTACTATGGAGATGCCAAGCCTATCATAGCGCCATTAGTGCAAAGCGATGGTTACAACCTGGCAGCCGTGTGGCTGCGATATGCAGAATGTCTCAACGCATTGGAAGAGAAAGAGCACGCTGCCAGTGCATACAGACGTGTTCTGGAACTAGCCCCATTACACGTTGATGCTCGTTTGGCACTTTCAGCAATTGAGCAACAACTTGGAAGGTCACAGGCGGCGCTTGATGTTCTCACAAATGGTATGTAATCTAATGTTACTATATTTTTTCAATATTTGAATTAATTGTAAAAATCAGAATCATAATTTTAACCTTTAGAGTTTTTACATTCTTTTATTCTATTTATTTTATTATAATAAAGATTTTTTTATACAATAATCTAATAATAGTATTTTTATATTGATGTGTCTTTGTTTAGTAATTAATACTTGTGTATATACAGTACGGTAGAATCCCTATTAAAAGAACACTTTCTAGTAAACAAACGAGTTTAAGCAAAATGACCAGAATTATGGGACACCCCTATTAAGGGGTGGTAACCATTAGAGTTTTTACATTTTTTAAAATGTATTATTGCAATAAAGATTGTTTTAAAGATTTTTTTATACAATAATCTAATAACATTAATAGTATTTTTATATTGTTGTGTCTTTGTTTAGTAATTAATACTTGTGTATATACACAGTACAGTAGAATCTCTATTAAAAGAACACTTTCTAGTAAACGAGAAGCAACATATATATTATTAAACAAGCCAGAATTATGGGACACCCCTATCAGGGGGGCACTTTGTTGGGGCTTTATTGTATTAATATTATTGAAGATAATTTGTTGTCTTTTAATAATGTAATTGTTTGCTATTGGAGGACTTCTTTTGAATTTTATCTGTTTTGTGTAGATATTTACATTTAACCAATGTTTTAGGCATTTCATTAAATTAGAATAACTAGATGGCACGCTCGCTTCGCTCGCGTACCATCTAGGGGTGCTCACAGATGGTTCTCGAATACAGTAGAATCCACGGACGGGGACTTTTTTGGGACACTAAACAAAAACGGAAGTGTCCTCCTAATTGGGGTATTCAGAAATAGAGACAACAAAACCAATACTGGATTCCATAAAGGACAATTAATTTATGTGGATTAAAGAAATTAGGGAGAAATGGAAATGTATGTACGGGAATTGGGCGGCAGCACGTGGTGGTGGTGATGGAACCGCAGTAATAAAGTTGATTGTATTTATATATTATAAGAACCAAACTAAATAAATAGACCTAGACATTCTGCGAAATGGAAATCGGAAATTCATGCTCCTATTCAGTGAAAAATTAAACTGTAGTCTACCTAAATATTTAGGGCAAATCATCGGTTGTGGTGTTGAACTTCCTGTAAACATTTGTGTGAACCAAACTGGGTCGAATTTCTGTCATGAGTACTGATTTGTTGGCCTGTGATTTATGACGCCTAAGGGATCTATCTAGACTTATTTTTTAGAATAATGTACGTACCTGTCAGATACAATTGTCTTGTGTCGTATAATAAATAAGTACTGTAATAGTTACTGAAGTTACTATTACAATCTCGTCAATGAAAACACGAAAATGTATATGCACTTACTTATGAAAACGTATACAGTATTATACTCAGTTATTGAAACAGTAGGTTTAAAAAAGTTTCGTTTGTCTGTAAAATGATGTAATCAAGCTGTTTACATGAGTCTTAATTTATAAGCACATCAATAATAAAATAGTTTATCTATCCTGTAATTGCCGAGATTATGGTCGCTGTTGAATGAAATAAAGCCAATCGGTATCATATTTGTACAGAAACGTTTTCGCGTATAAATTCGTTGTATTATTATTATCGTCAAGAACTAACTGTAACTACATAGAAAGTAGGGTATCATAAATTTGGCCTTAGCACTCGGGGGAGTGGCTAAGATGAAGTCCGTGGGACTACTAAATATAAATTGTAATGAACCTCGAGGGACATAAATAGGAATATTTCATGTTTCATTATCAATGTATAATAAATGGAAACTGTTTACCGATTCAAATAATAGAAATTGGTTTTTAACATTTTCCGAACCTATTGCAAGTTTATTCTCAAGGGCCCATATATTTACCTACCGTATGTGTTAAACCAAGGGCTCATAAATTTACCTACAGTACTTGTGTTAAACCAAACTACTGGATGTTCCATTCATCGCAAATCAATACATTTGTATAATCGTATATTAAATCTATCAAAATAGTATTTTTTAAAGAAAATCGGCCTGTCTTCAACATTATGATGGTGTACTCTAGCAATCTATCAAAATAGTATTTTTTTAAAGAAAATCGGCCTGTCTTCAACATTATGATGGTGTACTCTAGCTGTTCAACCGGTTTTCAGCTATTAAAAACAATTATCGTAGGAGGAGATAGGAAAATGCGAAGCCTCCTCGCTATGTAACATTAGGGTTGAGGGATGGGAAAGCGGATAGGTACAAAGAGGAACAATTTTTAAATATATTCTTTATCCACTGAGTAACGAAATATTTTGTTCATGTTTTATAGGCCTATAAATAATATACCTCTAAATACAGTAGGCCTAAAACATTTGCGATTTAATACTTTGTTAAAATTGTCACTGTCATAATCGATTGAAATATTAAAGTACATGTCACGATACACCACTACGACGTTTATATTTTTGGTAATTATTAATTAATACAAACGTTGAGAAGGAACTGTCAGTATAAAGTTTATTTGTATATCTAACAGTAGAGCCTATCCACAGTCTCAGTAATAAAGTTTATTTGTATATATTTTTATATTACATCTAACAGTACGAACATTCACAGTAAGAAATGTTCGATTCAAATGAAAAATAGTTAATAGGTATTTACAGTATTGTCAAAGTATTGCAAGTTTATTCTCAAAGGGCCCATATATTTACCTACCGTATGTGTTAAACCAAGGGCTCATAAATTTACCTACAGTACTTGTGTTAAACCAACTCTGGCAGACTGAGAGATTGGGATGTTCCATTCATCGCAAATCAATACATTTGTATAATCGTATATTAAATCTATCAAAATAGTATTTTTTAAAGAAAATCGGCCTGTCTTCAACATTATGATGGTGTACTCTAGCTGTTCAACCGGTTTTCAGCTATTAAAAACAATTATCGTAGGAGGAGATAGAAAAATGCGAAGCCTCCTCGCATTTTTTTGGCGGGTATTTTTCAAGATGGACATCCATTAGACAGTGTATACCACGATCGGAAAACACCCCTATTTGGGGCAAATCTTTGAACCTAAATTCGTTTTAATCGTCAATAACTAATTATCTAACTCAATTTAATTAGTAAACAGGGTTACATCAGGCGGTTAAAATAAGTACCGAAAGTACGAACCAACTTTACATACCATCGAGTGAAAATTCTAGAAGTAAGGCGCGATTTACCGAATTTTGCCCTTACGTAAATTTATATATAGATAATCAGTTTACAGTTTGTGTACACTTTCAAACTAAATTCAAATTCAAATATTCTTTATTCATCCTCTATCATGAAAATATACAACAACAATATATGAGAACATAAAAAAGATGAAAAGGAAACACATAAAAACTCAAAAGAGCTTGATTAGTTGTGTCCCCCTATGTCCCTAACTAGCCTAAAAAACTAAAACATAAATAATAAAAAAGCTAAATCCTGCAACAAGTATAATTTTTAAAATTATTTGTAAAATGATAATAAATGTTCTTTAAACAATGATTTAAATATATATATTGATTTGGTACTTTGTAGTTCGTAATTCAAGTCATTCCACAATTTGGGTCCCACACATGACACAGTAAAACTAGTAGAAGTACGATTACGTTTTCTGAGTCTCATTTTGTCTTTAGATCTTGTATTATAATTATAGTAAGAACCATTTTTAATAAAGAGCGATGAAAAACGCACGTCCTGATTAGTAGTAACATTATACATGAAAAGCCCAATTTGGTACTTATTGATATCCGCAATTTTAAGAAGTTTAAATTTATAGAAACATTCAGTCATTGAATCATTAAACTTTGACCATGTTATAGCTCGTAATGCCCTTTTCTGGAGTTTAAATAACTCATCTAAATAACTTGGAAATGTGCTACACCATATTATGTTGCAATAATTTAATACTGGTTCAATGAGTGATTTGTATATTGTCCAGAGAGCATAGGTTGGTAAAAAATGTCTTACTTTATATAGTATGCCTACATATCGAGATATTTTCCTAGCTGTAACATTGATGTGGTTCTTATATGTGAGAAATTCATCAATATGTACTCCAAGGAATTTAGTCGATTTAACTCTATCTAGTTTGACCTAAAAAATGATGTGTCCAAATATAGTGGTGATATGCCCAAATATGGTAGTGATATGCCCAAATATGGTAGTGATATGCCCAAATATGGTAGTGATGACATCAGCATGTCCATATATGGGCACATCACATTTTTTTGTCACATAAAGTTTGATAGTGTAGACAGAGCTTTAGTTTGGCTGTCTTATCAATTCCTTTCTAATGATCCTTCTGCTGTTTATAGACTCGCAAATGGAAGAAGAATGTTCGACCGAGAAAGATATTCAGCTTATCCATCAGAAGTGTATGTTGTTGTACACGCAAGGAAACATGCGAGAATTTGCAAACCAAGCCCTAAAGATGATGGCGCACTATTTTTCTGATACGTTTCATCACCATAACACAGGGATGTCTGGTATGGCAAAATAATAAAGCATAATTATTATATTAAATATTAATAATGACTATTTGATAATAAACATATATTTTGGCTTTGCTGGTATGACAAATGATAACCCATAATTATAATATATTAATAATTACTATTTTAATAATAAACACATATTTTGGCTTGTTCACATCATTCTGACACCTCTATTCAGGGACACTTTCCTGTGAAAAGAATGAGGAGAAATATATGTTTTAACACATTACAGCCAACCCTATTCATATTTTTCGATCAAGTTTGAATTTAATTTTAATTACAATACAGTAGCATTATTTTTAATCCTACAGAAATCATTTACTGTATCAGCTTGATATTTTTTGTTTGTATGTAGCTTAATTTTTTTCTCGTTATTTATTTATTAACTCATTTTTTATTTGTAATTTTATTTATTTATTTATTGACTTCCTTTGAAACATTTATTATATATACTTTTTGAATTATTTTTTTCTGGTGGAACTATAGTCTTAAAGCCTTCTGGGCTTATTTAAGTTTTTCCAGCATAAGTGCATTCTACTTTAAAAAAAAACCTCTTATGTTTTACACAATGATGTATCTTATAAATAAAATTGAATTGAAATTGAAGACATCACTATTAGGAGACACTATGTTTGGTCCCAAAGGTGTCACCTTAATAGAGGTTTTAGGTAGTTTTTAAGTGAAAATTCTTTTTGAATATTTTTTTTAAACTGTTCAACATATCCACAGCTGAATCATCAACTCGCAAACAGAAGAGAATGTTGAAATACCAACGTGAATTACGAGTGAAAGCAGACCGTGAACCATGCGAGTTGATTGGGGATGACAGTCTGATTAATAAGGAAGTATGGTGGGAATTGTTCAAGAAAGTTTGCGAAGCTCTCGGAGCCTGCAAAGATTACGTGGCGTTGCATCATTTGCTGTCGTCTGCAATGTGGTCTACTCGTCTATCAAATTTTACTGAAAAGTTAAGGGTCAGTATACTAATAAATTTGATATAATAAAAACAAAAATGAGGCAATCCATCATGATTTTTTTTTTCAAATTTTATTTAAGGTCAAGTATATAGTATATGGACACTTAAAGTCTATCATGAGGTTGCACAGTAATGAACTCATATACCTACAATAGACTTACTAAAATTGAAAAAATGCATCTCCTTCCAACAAATATTATTTTACAATAATTTTGTTTATGGTGAAGGAAAAAGGTTATGTTGAAACTTACTCAACGTTTCATGCGTTATCATAATTAGTGTCGGCAAATCAAGCTGAAATTACAATCTTGAGAAAGTGCGATGGTATCGCATGAAATGTTGGGTAAGTTTCAACGTAACCTTTTTCCTTCATCATAAATGAAATTATTATCAAATGATAGACTTTGTCACAAACTTGCATCAACTGAAGAATTTATTATAACTATTATAAAAACATGAATTATAATTATTTCTTAAGGAGATTGGTCACATGATGATATTTGCATCATACCTGAGTGGAGACTTTCTCAATCCAAAAGCAAATTGGTATTTGCGAAATACATGCAGAATGGTATATAGGTTTTATTTCATACATACATATTGCTATGAACTAGCAATCCTAGCATTAACATTCTTTCAATGTACTCAATGTTTAAATAAATTAAAGTAAAGATATCCACTCCATAACAAAAGAGAGAGGAATCAAATGGTGTACTTACTAACCTTTAGTGTACTACAAAAGTGAGCAATTGATTAGTGTACTGTAGTTACTATAGTTACTGTGTGTGTTGCCTTGTGTTCCGTTGCGATCCCTATGATGAATTTGAGCTACTGTTTAATTCAATCTTTAAAAGTAATGAATTTATAATAATAAATAAATTAATATATAAATTTAACAACCTTTTTTATAGATTTATTTTAAAACTGCATCCATATTGTTATGTATCTATGTATAACTAACTTTTTGTCTGTCTTGATGTATTTTATGTAAAGCGCCTTTGAGCATGTTTTTTCATGAAAAGGGCGCAATAAAAATGTGCTATATTATTATTATATTTATCTATGTATATATCTAACAATACCATTATAATCCTGTTCGATTTCAGGATGGTTACAATAATCAGTCTTGGAATTTATTAGGTTTAATGATGGCGCAACATCACGACATGAAGTTTCTCATGCGATTTTGTCTTCGTCTCACAATCAGGGTAAAGTGTGGTTTCTTTTTTTAAATTTTTGTCGTGCTTTTTGTCATGGTATAGTTACTTATTTAAGCTATGTCTACACTTTTAAACTATTTTGTAAAAATGTGATGTTCCCAAATATGGTAGTGGTATGTCCAAATATGGTAGTGGTATGACATCATCAGATCCATATATGGGATAGTGTAGACAGAGCTTTATGCTTTGACAGTTTCATATTCTATATTTAAACTACAATGTTGTTTTTACTTTCAGAAATATCCTGACAGTTTTGCATTGAGTTTGTTAAATGGTCACAATGCATTTTACAAAGGCAGTTACAAACATGCTCTAGGTAAACTAAAGCTCTGTCTACACTATCAAAAAAATGTGCCCATATATGGGCATGATGATGTCATATCACTACCATATTTGGGTATATCACTACCATATTTGGGCACACTTTTTTTTGTCAAACTAGTTTGATAGTGTAGACAGAACTTAAAGATAAGGGTATATCAATGTAGTCTCTGGCACATGTTCATAAATGAACTATTGCTGTTCCACCAAATAATGTGTGAAAAGCAGAGTTATAATGTGGCTTCATGGTTAGAATTTTACCAATCTCTGGTTCTGGGTTTAACTCTAATAGTAGCCTACTGAAGATATTGTACTATAACAGTATATGCACAGTAGCAATTAGCAACAGAGCTTTTGTGGTTATTGATATTTTGAGGTATTGATATAAAGTTTGCGGTACACCACAAATCAACATTTGATTTCGCCATGCAAACTTCAAACAATATAACAGGTACATACATACAGTATACTGTAGTTAAAAGTATGCGTACAGTAATCTATAACAGAACCAAACATGGAAATATCAAGGTTATATACATATCCCTAATGAAAGTGGCTATGGTATTCCTTAACAATGCGAGTCCCCTGTTGATCCTATCATGCCTATTCATCTATACAGGCTTATTTATTTATGAATGAACAAAGATATTGATTTGATTATAATATTTGTTAGGCCTATGTTTATTTATTTTTTTAATCAAATAAACGTTCTTGATTCTTACCCTATAATGCCTTACTGTATATAATAACTTTATCAATATGTTTTTGTTGTTTTTTAAGGTGAATACGTACGAGGATACAAGATGAACCCAGATTCTGACATGACCAACCTGTTCATTGCTTTAACATTTCTACATATTGCTTGTCAAAAGTTTCCTACTAAAAGACAGATGGTAATAATGCAGGTAAGCACAGGGGCAAGCGGAATATTGGTTTTGTAATAATTCACGTCCACATGTCCCATCAACGCTCGAGAGAACCAAGAAACTTTAAATGATCGCGTAAAAGTGTGTAAATATTAGCAGCTTGATCATGATCGTAGTCATATTTTCAACTTTATCGATTTTAAACTCAACGCAGCTTAGCACAACTCAATGATTGACAGGAAAACTGGCTTCACTGTTTACACAAGGGGTTGTCTTGCATGCACAAGATGCTCAACCATAACCACCAACAATCTATCCATAGATGGTTGAGTGGTTAAACCAGGGACAATGCAACCTATTTGGCACAGGTTCAAGGCTCCTGAACCATAGTTGAACTTAAACTATTAAACTTTATTCATTAAATAAATAAATTGAATTTGAACATAAATTATCTGGAAGATTTGATTGATGTTTCTGTTAGTTTTTTGTTTTAGAATGTTGTATTTGTTAATCTGAGGCACCTTGAAGCTAAGGTGGTTCCACCTTGTAAGGCGCTTCTGTGTAATATATTAAATAAAAAATTTTTTTTAAATGCATAAGTACTCTACAAGAACAACCTTCTCGAGTAATAGCTTAAAATTGGAGTTATTGTACACATCTAGCTTGTGTGCACTTAAAAACCTAGTACATCTTTCAGAAAGGTGGGAAGAGCTCTGGTCTATCTTAGCTCCAGTCGTTGGTGGCTGCTGAAAGGAGAGATGAAAGTAGCTTGTGTGGTCCATACCTGTGAGCAATAGGCATTTTAGCTTTGAGTGGATAAAAAAACTACTGCTAATCCTGTGCAAACAGAATCATCATTATCTTGTCAATATATATAATTATTTGTTTATCCAGAACAAAATATAAATATTTTGATTCGTATATTATGTTTTACAGGCTGTTGTATTTTTTAAAGAATATCAACGGTTAAGGGGAAACATACAAGAAACCAGTTATAACATAGGTCGTGCTATGCATCACCTTGGTAGGTTTTTATTTTAACACTAAGGACTTTTAGATTTAAGTGAATGTGCACGTAGCTAAAATCCACATGGGTCGTAGTGTACTGTTACTCATCGACAGATATATGGACATTTAGATTAAGTGGACATTTATGTTGACGTGCCATTGAATGTATGAAGTAATCTGACCTTGTAATCTCCAGCAGCTCTCGTGTAGCTATTCCACCGCACTGGGCCGGTAAAAGTGCAAAGGCCAGGCTGAGTGTGTAGATTAGGCCTAGCCTTGATCCTTGATTTTCTGAACAAAGGTTGGCATCCTAGTGATAAGATCCAGGCCATAATCTTTAGTATTAAACTCTTTTTTTAAAATAACAAATATAAATCGATAAGTCACAGTTTGTAAATATAATTTAACTGTAGTTTACTACATCCTTAAAAAATCATTGCAAGATCATTCTCCACCATGATATTTGTAAACTTTGCAGTGTTATAGCATCATACGTCCACTAATACTCATGTCAGAGAGCGAACAGCAAAATGCACAAATTTGCCAGTCGACATGCGCATGCGCATATCATAAATATGACGTCAGGGTAGCAGTCGACATAATGGATGTGGAAATCTAAAAGTCACAACTGTATAGTACACTAAAATGAGTTTCCTAATACCGTAAAACCCCGAAAAGAAGCCCATGGGCTTAAACCTCGAAAAGAAGCCCATCTCGAAAAGAAGTCTCTCTCTACAGTTTGCAAAAGTACTCTCGAAAAGAAGCCCATCTCGAAATGAAGCCCCCTGGGCTTCTTTTCAAGATAGTAGGGACTTCATTTCGAGATAGACTACTCATACTGTATTGAGATGATGACGAAATTATTGTATTTGACGGTGAATCATAGGACTGTTTTTTGCTTTTTATATTGTTTTTTAATTGGTATATTAAACATAATTTCATGGTTGAAAAAATGTCTCAAAAGTCACATTATTGTAGTAGAAATTCACAAAATTTACAGCATTCATTTCGAAAAGAAGCCCCCCTCTACAATTTGCAAAAGTACTCTCGAAAAGAAGCCCATCTCGAAAGGAAGCCCACCCAAGAGCACTAAAAAAAAGAAGAAGCCCATGGGCTTCTTTTCGAGGTTTTACGGTACTGTATTACTGTATTATAATGTTTTGTTTACTGTTACTTTTAACAATCTTTTTAATTTCTTTCAGGTCTGTACCATCTTGCAATTCATTTCTATGAGGAAGCCTTGAAAACAGCTCCCTCTATCGAAGGTGATGAAACATTTGATCTCCGCAGAGAGGCTGCGTTCAATTTATCATTGATATACAGATCAAGTGGTAATGAAGATCTTGCAAACCACATTTTAATGACACATATTGTGGTGTGATTTAATAAAGTATTTTGATTTAAAACAATAAAAACAACCATGTCATGTAAAAAAATAGGCCTACAAATTTCCTTGGTTTTTTTCACGAAACAACTCACTCCACTCCCATTCTCTCCATGATTAACCTACAGTAACCTTCTTAGTATCTCTTCTACACACTAAAAAATAAACACTATCAAACTAGTTTGACAAAAAAGTTTGATGTGCTCATGTGGTCATAATATGGTACAGTCAACTCTCTCAATACTGTACACCTTTGAGCTGGCCAAATATGTCTGGTATTCGGAATGTGTTTTTAATGGTAAAAAGGAATTTGGAACCTTTTGGAAAAAGTCTGGCATTGGGAGAGTTTCTGGTTTATCAGAGAATCAACTGTAGTGATATAGCATCATATGGGCACATTTTTTGTAACGTAAAGTTTAGTTTTGTAGACAGAGCTGTACACTGTCAACACCCTCTAGGCTACCAATCGTTCAAAACAGCTGATAATTACCAGTAGCCTTAGTCTTTTACAAATTATTATGCATGGCCAGCTTTTGATTCATGAATAATTTATAAACAAATTCAATCATGGATTACCGTTGTATAGGAAAGTTAATCGTAATTTTTCTTTTAATACTTTGTAAACATCAAAGGAACATTGTATACAATGTGCAATATTTTTTAAATAAAATCTGACAAACTTATTTGTGTTCTGTGTCATTTTTTGATGGTATGTTTTGGAGACTACAGAAGAACCCCTACATGGAGAACTAACAATAAGTAAATATAGTAGCACTTGCTAAAAAATCTTGTAAAGAAAAATTGAAATGCAGAACAATCCACACAAAAAGCCAATATAGAAATATCCAGAAACATTTATTTCGAAACAGCATAATGACACTTGCGCCAACTTAAACACTGGGTTATATTTAACCCTTTAACGTTCACAAACTTTCCCTACTACTTGAGTAATAAAATTACTTAAAAAAATAAACAGTTATACATGAGATTTAAATCTCTTCAAATGCTTTAATTTAATGATATTACAGAATATGCAAATTACAACAAAGGTTATAAATATTATTATTGAGTAGACTAAAGCCTGTTTTCCTGTCGACGTTATCGTTAACAATAATCGGCGATCATCTACGTAAACATTGAAATGTTAACGATTTACAGGAAAAGGTACTCGCTATTGTTATCATTTCAACTTGATCGTTTGCAAACGATCGTCGTTGAACTGTTAACAATCAACGACGATAGCGTCGAATAACGTCGACATGAAAACAGGCTTAAGATACTACATAATGATGTATACAGTACGCTAAATCTACTTAATAAAGAATTGTACAGTAACATTTCCCACTTATAAACCACACCACCACACTACAGTATTTTACAAATACTATGAGGTGTCAATATTGAGATGTACTGACTGTATATATGAGAATATACATATACCAACACAGTACCATGATTCCAAGTAAAATGTATTGATAAATAACTGCCAACAATGGCAATAACAAACACTTTTTGGGAGTTTAAAGATCACTTCAAAACAATCAGAGTGAGGCAATTTAAAGTTGAACGAAACATTCTGTTTGTGGATGAGAGCTGGTATTAAAACTAGTTGGTAAAGCCATTACATAAAAAACAATTTTTTTTAAAATGATCGACAATGTAATTATACAATATTTACCAATAATTGAGTTTAACCGCTTTATTGCTGTACTTGACCATAAGCTCTAATTTAAGAGTGATTTTATATAGACGGTAAAGGCCCATCCACTATATCTTCCCCCTAAATAGTCGCATCAGAAGTCAGTACAGCAATTCAAACTAAAAATGAAACATCTATTAAAAATAAGTTGTACGGAATATTACTACTTACACTAATTTTAATGATTTTACTTGAGCTTAAAAACTAAAAACCACAAAACTAAATATTTAACTATTCATATGCATGTACGGGCACATGATGAACTTCTGTATCTTAGTGGTTGCAGCACCTACCAGGTAAAATCGATAATAAGGTACATTTTTTATTCATACATCACTTAACCTCTTGTCAAATAGATAATGAAATGGTGTGTGAAAAAAAATACAGTATAGTAGAACGCTCCTTATGAATACCCCTATTCAGGTTACTCCTTTATTAAAGGGACATTTACTTGTAAAACGCACAAGGAGGCTATATGATTTAACACTACAGTAAACCCCTATTTAGGGGACGTCACTAAAGGGGACACATGTTGGATATTAAAGGTGTTCCATTCTTTTTTTCTTCTTTAAAAACATTTTTAGCTCTACATTCTACATTAATCAATTCGAGGTCATCGCTTTCTACACACCCATTAATACTATTTAAGTAAGTACTTTGAATAAGAATCTAAATAATAATATAACAGAAGTTATAATTTTTTATCTTTCTTCGGTGTTATTAACAAAATTTAAATTAAATGCTTCTAGAAATAATTTCTATCACATTTTACAGTATAAAAATGTTCACAAGTACATAAGATTTAATTTAGGTAAAATATTTAATTTAGGAAAACAAATTGTAATCAAGTTTTTTTTTTTGCTTAATTACGCTTTATATAATAAGAGCACTGCTCTGTATGAATGATCGCTTTCAAACTCATTCAAAAATTGACTTGCACAATTGTTGGTGCTCCATTTTGTAATGAGTATTAGTATCAGACATTTACAGTATGCCGAGTTAGGTAATCATATTTTTATTCTCTTGAAGCCAAAACTATTATTTAGTGGGTAACCATGAAGGAATCATAATTATTCCATGGTTTAACTAATTTTAGTTGTATCCAATTATACCATAACAACGCAATGATACCTACCCCACAGCTTTGCTATCAGGGTGGTAATCTTATTTTCAATAATAAATTATACCAGGGAGGTAAAAATAAATTAAATAAAGTACAGGACTCCAACTTATGAATTATTTGTTTTGATTTTTAAAAATTAAAAAATACAAAACTATGAAATGAAATGTTAAGATTTATGGAGAAGGCAACATTTAAACTTGGGTAGGTCTGAACTTTGATGCAACTAATTTGGAGCATACTTGCCACAGGAACAAGGGAAGCGTACAGTAGCCTTAGTTTAAAAACTTATAACCATGTTAAAATGTAATTATAGTCTAAAAACTGGACATTCAGAAAACAGGAGTTCATCTACCCTGCCCTGGCCCTAAAGGGTCTGGTAGATCTGAGGGCATCCATTTTGCAGATAGCTGTCTGTATGCAATTGACATTAACACTCTTTAACACAATGCTTTCACCTCCTTTGTGAGTACTCGGTCCCAAGTTCTACATGGGGCTACACAAGGAACTCATTCATTTGTCTTTTATATAGATTGGTTGGGAATGAATATTATTCTGTTGCCGCAGGTGGAGATGGGTTACTCTCATCACTAGCTTGGCTTTCTTTCTCATCACTGATACCTGTAAAGACATACAGATTGCTCAATTTTATGCACAGTGCACTGAGAGCCTGTTTATTAAAATAATCATATTCTTTATTGCAACTTGAAGTTTAACAACATTTCAATATATAAAATATATAAAAGGTTGTATATTATATAAACTATTGATAAATAATGTTAAGAATATATTAATCTTAGTTTACTACTAGTGAAAATTTAAATTTGGTAAATATCTTATTAAATTATTGCATGAAGAAAAGTGTTACTGTACTATTATTAGCATGTTATGGCGTACTTATTTACCCCCTGGTAATTTGGTTCCTACCCACCAAAGTTAGCGATAACTTTGCCCATGAAACCAACTTACCTGAATAGGTCTAAAGCAAGATACGACAAACCAACAATTGTTATACTGTACTCATTTTTAGTCATAGATTTAATATTTTGTGAGGGAAAAAAAGAGAATTTGAAAACAAATTACCTGCATCAGTTTCGGGTATTGTAGCTGATTCTCCCTTCTCATCAGCTTTCTCTTCGTCCGATTGCTGGTTCTTTTTTGCTGCTTCCATATCTTGTTCAAACTTTTTCTGCTCGGCGTACCTCAATGCTTGCACACGATGGTCAATAGCTGTGTAGATTTGATCCGCATGGTGAGGTTCAGTCTAAGGAAAAAAAAACCAATTTAATATGATAAGCAAAAGAATTTAAAGCAAAAGAATTTAAAGCAAAATTCAATAAATTGTATATATTTTTAATTTGTATGCAGGAAATTCCAGCCTGTGACTCATGTTTCATGTCTCTTTTTGAGTTAGCTTACAGTTTTATCAGGTAAATAATTTTTTTCCCGATCCAATTTTTTTTATCAAACTGAATAATCATTATGTGAAATTCAAATGGCATATTCAACAAAAATATTTAAAAAAAAATACTTTTTTTCAGGAAACAATCTTTGAGAATTTTATTTAACTCATTATTGTATATTTAAGTATTTCCCTTAAATTTTATTTATTTATTTATTTGTTTATTTTATTTTATATATTTAGGCAAATTGCCAAGGATAACCATAAGCAAATTCAATCACTATCCTTCTTAAATGTGGCAATCCGTTCACGAGACAAACATATACACAATGCTCTATATAAACAAAGTCTTTATTACAAGTCTTTGGGAGTGAAGTTGTAAATTGTCATTAGAAAAAATCCTGACATATGACAGGACTTGAACCCAGGACCCTTTGCGTTAGCTTACAGTTTTATCAGGTAAATAATTGTATTCACCTTAGAGAGGAGATTTTTCCTGAATGGTGAACACGGCCACATAATTAAGTGAAATAAAATAATTTACTGACCACAATTAGAAACACTCTTATCTTATTCTCAGAGTCCATGGCGGTGATTCTGATGCTCTTAGGGTTGGCCTTGTCTACAGTCATGTTTGACCAGACTTTCGTGTTGAGAACAACTCGTAAACTGCCTTGTGTTCTCATTACTATTAAAACAAAAAGATTCAAAATATTTCAATTATTATCAGAGGCAACCACATAGTTAATATATCAATCAAAATACTAAATAAATACAATTTTTCTATTATAAACATAATAAATAAGTTTCTGACAACCAATAATACATTATTTTAGTTTCAGTAAAAAATAACTGTGATATTCAAATGGCATATTCAATAAAAACATTTAAAAAAAATTATCTTTTCAGGGGGACTATATACCTTTAAGTATTTTAATTTACTCAATAAATATATTGAAGTATTTTTCTTAAATTGTATTCACTTAGAGAGGAGGCAAAACAAAATTAACCCTGATAAACATCTAATTTTGGCACAAATTCTTTCAATAGTCTTCAAGTTTACTGGAAATTACATTTTTGGCAAGTGTTGGCTAATGTTGAATTTGTGACGACAACCTAATTAGGACATGTCAATTCATTGTGTTCATGTGGGGAACTTCATTGTTCCCACCGCAATACAGTTTTGATGGCCTATCCTAGCATGTTCATAGGTCAACAGTAATCATAAATCGAAAGCCTTTTATTAAGTCTTACCTAGTCTTGAATGAAAATGAGAGCCATATGCTTGTGATTTGTCGTTTAAGCGCAGCAGTCCACGCCCTTTTTCTAGCCAAGATTGTGTTGAGCTATCAAATAAATACAGCTTACACTGGGCCTGTGGACAACAAATAAATATTTGTGAAAGAAACTTGAAAATTACTAGTGGGTGATTAAATATTATTGATTTATAAAAAACTTGTTTAAATGTAGGCAGAAATTTATTATTTTAGGGTATGTTTCCGCAGCAAAAAATTAACCGTTACTTAAACGATAAAAATTAACCGATACTGCCTGTAGAATTATTATCTCATTCAAATCGGATAATTATCGGATAAATGCGATAATTTTTAACATTTGAGCTGAAGTAAAAATTGTTTTGATTGGGCATCTAGTTGTTTGGTAATGACTGATCATGCACACTTTATTGGTTAAAAAAATTAACTGATAATGTTGTTATGGCTGAGGAAACACAGCCTTATATTGTTAGTAATTAAGTATATATAATTAGTAAATGAGTTTTACCTGTAAGACATTTTCTTCATCTTCTTCACCATTTACTTGAGGTACCTTATCTAATTTTAGTCGCTGATTTTCTCGCGCTTCTTCGTAAGCGCTAGCACTTTCGGCAAGGGTTGTTCCTAATATTAAGAAAAAGTTAATATAATAAATAAAAAATAATAAAATTAATATTTGTATTAATAAAAGATTGGAACTTCTGTCCATTTGCCAAAGTACTTGAAAATATGATACATAATATGATTATTTACAATATAATTTTCAAGAATATTTAATATATTACTGACCTTTGACCTCTGATGATTCTGCAGATTCTTCTCGCTGAAAAAACAAGTCATTTTACATTGCTGTATTATTTTTGTTTATTTTTCTAATACTGCAATTGGTTGTCATCATATAATCAGGATCCTTATTGATCACACTGTGTACTTATGTATGTATAGATAATCTTACTATACTGCGTACACCATTGCTAGTATATGCACAGTTGAGATTTCATACTTTTCTAAATATTAACATATGTTCCAACCCTCCCAAATTATTCGGTAGTCTCCTGAATTTAAAATATATATCCTGATTTCACACATGTTTCTATAAAATTCAGTATTATTGCATTAAAAAGGGCGTGGTACGTACCACCACCGTAAATGATACAACGAACAATATTGATAGTAAAAATTGTATAAGTATACTGTATGCGCCACTTCTTTGTTGATAGTGCGATATGTCAAAGATACTAGGCCTATGCCTACACTATATTTGTATACAACGCGAGCTATTATTATGATTTACGCACTACACGCATATATTGAACGTTGGTGGCAACATACTTAACAGTGTCAACATTGGTGGCAGTATACTCTCCCTATTTTTCATTCATTTAAGTTTGAACGTCTGCATTAAATAATGTGTCTATACTAATTTAGTAGCTTCACAGCATTAGTGATTTAGGGATTGTAATATGAAAGTTCACATGACATTTTGTGTGTATTTTTCAAGTATTTATAGTGGATTTACATACCTTTACCCTTTCTGCAAGGTTGGAACCAAAGACATATTCACTGGCTGACTTTAATTCACCCTCTTGTTTGGATGGACTCTACAATACAAATAATGTATTAATATTTAAAAATGATTTTCCTTCATCAAAAATTGCACTAATAAACACAAACTGAATACATATAAATAAATACTGAATAAATAAGAATAGCTCAAATGAAATACTGTATTATGAAAAAGCAATAAAATTTGATAATAATTATGTCTTCATCAGGATGTTTCCATTCTACAGACAATACAACCCCTGTTTCGGGACACCTCTATTCAGTGGACACTTCTATTAAGTAAATAAGGGGCAATATATATTTAAACACTACTGTACAGCCAATCCCTACTCAAAGGTGTCCTCTTAATACTTTATGCTGAACCAAGCTTTTTTTTTTTTAACAGTAGATGAAGGCTGAGTATGTTTGGCTTATATGTAACCATTTGTATAAAAATTGTCCACTATTCCAAAATAAAGTTCCCTATTACTATTTTACTTACAGTTACTCTATCAGTAAGGTTTTGACCAAACATAAAAGATGATCCGGAACTACTTAAACTCTTGGGAGATTTTGTATTCTCATCACTGCTATCGTCACTCTTGCTCGGCGCAAACTGCAAGAAATAGTTCTCAGTTTGTGGACTTTTATATCCCTGATCCAAAATGCGTACTGATGAAGGGTTAAACTTTCCAAAAACCCCAAATCCTGAATCTCGGCTTGAACCACTAGAAAGTTTTATAAAATAGTTCTTTTTACTGTCCTCTGGACTTGCTTCTGTTTCTGATATGGGCGTTTCCACATTCTCCTTATCATCAGGATCTGTTTTGGATGGTTCTTTGACGACTGCTGCGGCGTCAGATTCAGCTACATCTTCTGGTTTCTCAGAAGACTTCTCCGATTCAGCAACAGCTTTTTCTGGAGGACCTTCTTTTATTAAACTGCTTACTGCACTATGACTTGATTCAATTGTTTCTCCCTTCGTACCTAAACGGATATAACATAAATCACCACATTTACAGACGAAATCTAGAATGATTCAAGAACTAAACCCATGTATTTTATGTGGCTTTGCCAATTTGATATTCATATTCACATAAATATAAACTGAAAAGTTTCTTAAAAACATTTTGCTTTTGATAGTGATATGTGGTTATAAGCGGTTAAGTTAATTTATTTTTATTTTATTAAACCTATTTAGTGAGGGTAACCCTTAACAGCATATGTTGGCAATCAAGGGGCCCTCATATAAGACCGTATAAAATCATAATATGGAATTAAGTTTGTGGTAGACTACATGGTTCTGATTGTACAAGCCTTCCTTACTAAAGACGATAAACCCTAGGTCAGCCAGTAAACCTTTTAAGGTGGGTAGGAGCTACCCGAGTGTATTGGTCTTTACAGGCCATCATGGTGCATTGATGAGAGCGTTTTGTCGATACATAGCTATGACACTTTGGAGAGTAGCCTTAATTTTACCACACATCATTAAGGCCAAAGTCGACCAATTTGGTATATGGCGCTATACAACTGCACCACTTATTTACATTTACAGACAAACTTCTTACCCTGACCATTTATCTGACTTGATGGTGGTGGTAATGTTGCTGGTTTTAGCTTGAAGGGGTTCGTAGGTGCAGTATTTGGTGCTGAAATATGAATTAGTACAGAAACAAATGAGACAAAATAAAAAAGGTAAAAATACATACTTCTGTAACTTAGGAATTCCTAATACTCCATAAGAGTATTTACCAAAAAACTTTAGATAATCAGTATTAAACACTGTGGCTAAGATTATTCTGTGTATATGTATGTTTAAACTTTAATAATAATAATATAATGTATGTTAGACCCCATTTACACTTGCGATTTAGGCCGGCCCTGGGTCGGCCCTGGGTCGCCAATTGATAAGTGTAAATACTCCAAAAAGTTAGGCCGGCCCTGGGCCGGACGCAGATCTGGGCCACCTCTCCAGGTAGGTTCAGGAGCGGCTTTTACGTTTGGGCCGGCTTACGCAGTGAACTGTGAACAATGTTTGACCTTTTTATGAGGTTGTTGTTATGACGATCCGACATATTCAGTACATACCTTCCTCCTTTTCGGGCGACAATTTGTTTTCTTCATCATTTATATAGTTAAATTTATTTTCAGACATCTTCTTTCAATAAAGTATTCCTCCGCTTGTTTCGCATACATAAAATACAGCCATATTATATAAAACAGTGGAGTTCATTTTGTTTTTAATGGGACAAAAAAACAACAATACAGTATAAATATAAAACGGTCGGTTCGCGCGGAGAGTTGAATTGACGATCGAGAGAGAAAAATGTAAACAAACTGTACTTCATATCCCAGCATGCAATTGTACTTCCGATAAAATTATTTACGACCAGTAGTAATCTGCGTCGCTAGTGTAAACGCTCTGGGGCCGGCCTAAAAGGTAAATATTTGCAACCGGCCCAGGACCGGCCCTGGACCCAAACGTAAGTGTAAATGGGGTCTAAGTGTTATAAGTAAAATTTCATATTACGCTTGACTAGATCATTTATAAACAAATACAATTATTAATTAAAGCTCTGTTTACACTACCAAACTTGATATGACACAAAATGTGATGTATCATATCACTGCCATACAGTATTTGGGAATATCAGCACCATAGGGCGCATTATACTTTTTCTGTGAAAATAAAACATACCAATAACACAACTGAATGGCCTAGAGCTTGGAAAAGCTGACGGCTTAATGAACGACTTGTTCTGCACCATTGAAAATGGATTTGAATTTGAATCTTCTGAAAAAAACAAACAACAAACAAATCAATTAATTTTAATATATTTCATAGGCTAAAAAAGTTATGCATTGATAGGTAGATACTTTAGAAAAGCCATGTTATATTTTATAGGCTAAAAAAGTAGAATTTTACATCAATTGATAGTTAGATACTCTTTGTGTATACCATACAAATGTTTGCGTTTTATTTTTGTCAAAATTATTATTGCCATTTTAGTGTACAATACATAGCCATACTGCATTTAATTTCGTCATTATTAAACATTTATGGAAGGGTTTTGCATTTCATGTGTGGCAAATATGGCAACAGCTAAAAAACCTCATTTCAATAAAAAAAAAACAAAGACTAGACACAAGCTCTAAAACATAATGTGTGTAAAATATAGACTATTACGGAAGAAATGTCTAATTAAAGAGAATAATATACTGACATAGTAAGAAAAAATACTATATTGTACACCTACCATTATCAGGTAGGAAATCCATATTGTTGTCTTTTCCTTTAAAAATGAAAAACAAAACAACAAAATAAATGTTTATAGTAGTTTCCTTTCTAAATCATTTATTAAAACAAATAATATTAAGTATTAATAATTCAAGTATTAACAAACAAAATATAACCTGCCGACAGACAGTGATTTTGAAGGAAAAAAACACTCAAAATATTATTTATGGCCTGAGGAATAAAAGTTATTGTAATAACATAGGATTTTCCATTAAAATAAAACAGCATTTTTGTTTACTTACTTGCAGTGACAAGAGGTCTTTGTGACAGGACACTTGGAGAAGCTTTCGGGAACTCACCAGGAGTGTCATCTGGTTTTACATCTGAAATAATCAAATACATTTTTGAAAGATCAACATCTTCATTTAGATTCAGACATTAAAACTATTTCACATTAAACGTTGTTACACATTGCAACAGGTTTCATTTAGTAATCTAGAACATTTTTGTTTAAAAAACATTCCAAGATTTCACAATATAAACAAATGAATAACATACTCTTTTTTTTTTTCGTTTTGTTTATTTCATCAAAACAGAAACATAACAAAACATAGCAAAAATCTGTGACGGAGACTGGATTAAACACAAGCAAACTGAATTGTTGTATAAATTTTCTCCACCGTAATGGGTGACAAAAATGAAAATCATTAGTCATATATACATTTATATACCAATAAAACAAGTACGTATATAAAGTAATTCACCTTCTTCCTCTGCCTTTTGCCTGTCAAGCTGATCTTCAGCTGGACGCTAACAAAATGAAATCAAATGTGAATGTTTAGTAATTTAAATGGTTATGGAAATTCTATTTGTTGAATGATTTCTTTATCATAAATTCACTCGTGGAACTAAAGATTTTAAAACTAAGAACACCTCTTTCGGGACACCTATTTAGGGACATTCCTATTAAGGGGACACTTTCCTGTGAAATAAATAAGGGGAAATATATATTTTAATACTATTACCGCCAACCACTGTATCAGGGGACACCCTTAATAAGTTGACACTTTGTTGTGTCCGAAGGACATTTCGCACACATTATATGATTGTTAATTCTTTTCTTGATAATACTACAATGACAAATATTTCAATTGCTTATCTCCAAAATATCAACAACATCTATTTTGTAATATATATAAATTGACACAAAAAATGTGCAAATACAAATATAATCAGTTAAATTAATAATTTTAATTAACATAATGGGTACAAATAATTATGCAAAATCAAATGTCCTATCCTCTTTCTATAAATGAAACAGTCCAGTTTGTGTACATCCAATCAAATTCCTTGATTTAGGCCAATGAAGATTTGGCCAGTTAAATCCAGTTTATCAATAAACTTGTGAGCATTACAAAAAAAGTAGAAAAAAAAACATTGGCACTGTTTCAAGTATGCCAATTAAATGGAAAAAACCTATGACATCATAAGAAGCACATAAATAATTGTCTTTTTTACATACTGCAGGTAAAACAGGTGATCAAAAAATGGATGTCACTTAAAATTACCCATTTATGTTAATTTTGATTAACCAGGAAAACAGCCAGGGAAAAGCAAAATGTTGTATATTATGCAACGCAGTTTAATCTTTAACAGCAGATTTGTAAAGGAGGAAAGGCAATTCAAAAGGTCATTTTAAAAGCACACGTATGACAGATTTTAAAAGAACTCGGTATCAGTACGTTACACTTTTAATCAACCATCTAGCATGTTTTATAACTCTTAGATGATGGTGCTATATCATCAATCATGAAGAGGAAATCGTGCTGTTTCAGTAGTTTAAACATGGTGAAATTAAACATCTGTACAATACAGTACATTCCACAAGTGCAATATCAGTTATCGGTTTGTCTGCCAATTTTTTATTTCTCATGAAGTACTGTACAAATAATGCTATTTTTGCCCCTGAATAAATTTATTATTATTTATTTATTTGTTTTTGCTTTATATATTTTAGATGTTATAGAGTAGTGGACAAAATAAATGTTGTAAGAGCAATACATTATTATTATTTAGATACAGTAAATTAAATAGGTGAGTCACTTGGAATTTATATTAAAGTGATTATTATATTTAAAAATCTATAATTTTTGCAACCAGACTTTATTTTGTATGTTCTATCTTATTTCAATACTTTTTATATGCTTGTGAAAAAATCTGATTTATATTATTGAATAAATTCATCTGGTTCCAAATAATATTTTTGTGGATTTTCACTTTTATGTTGAACCAAAGAAACGATAAGGAATAAATTACCTTCGTGACGTTTCATCGACAATCTGTCGACTGCTTCAGACTAAAGCCTGGGTTGGAATGGTCTGGTTTTTTGTAAGTGACGCTGATTTATATTATCACACCAACTAAAGTTAAAACTTGTTAACCTAGTAAACACGGGCAAGATAACCTTACCTTCAGCTGCACTCTGCTTTCCATGTTTTCGCCAAAAACAAAAGTAGATCGGGCGATCACACTAGCTCCTGTGGTTTTCTCCACCCCTGAAAAAAAAATCATTGAACCATTAAAATGAGTAAAGTGCATATGACCTGATATTCAATAGTAATAATAGGAAATAGTGAAAACCCTCTTAATGTGTGAAAACCTTCCAGGATATTATAAATACTCATGTTTATACTTGAAATGTGGCATATGATGGTTTAATAGATAGTTTTCTGAATTTTCAAATTTGGATACAAGATAAAGTACTCTAATGTTGTCTCTTTAGATCTTACTTTATTAATATGATTGTATTGTGCAGCCCTTTGGTGTAACTATCGTATGAGACTATTAGATCTCTTATTGTAGGGTGTCTAGAAAACTCAGATATCTGACTTTTCTAGATCTAGAAAACTCAGATATCTGAGATCTGAGTTTTCTAGATCTGAGTTTTCTAGACACCCCTTAATGTATGCTACAATAATGCTCTGCGCCGTATACTTAATGTCTCTAGAAGTATTAGTGCCAGTGCAATGTTTATTGCACATGGTTTCCCTTCCTTTCCTATGGTTTTATTCAACGTATGTTGAATAGTGGTAACATCCTTGTTGGTTGTGTTTGCCAACATATTATGCTCCATAACTCCAAAACGTATTGCAGATGGAGAAGCATTCTATATACTTAAGTTTAGAGTTTACGATTTTTCTTTTTCTGTTTATAAGTTTATTATTATGGATGATATTTCCGAAATAATAAAAACATGCATCAAATCATTAAAAATATCTATGCAAGAAATAACTCTACCCTACGTTAAGTAAAAGAATTTGCATGAAACATTCCTTTTAGTTTTCACTTTCTACTTTTTGCAAGAAAATTAGATTATTAATACAAACTTAAATATTTGTGTTGGCATTTTCGTTTCATTGACTTAAGTCAAAGGGAAAAAATGGGAGTGCACTAAATAGTTTAAAATAAATCCATTAGTTGTTAGATGAGTGCGACATTTCGGACCACATCAGACCTAAGACAAGACAAGGCCCAAATTTTTTGTTAGATCATGTTTGGTCTAGGATGCCTCCATTTAACACTATAAATGTGTGGAATCAAAATTTAGTATATATATATATTCATTATTAACTGAAAAAGAAAGTGATAGCACTATAATAAAATGATTTGCTACTATAAATTAAAAAAAAAACAAAAACACTAGACTATATTATCTTTAGCAGGCCCATTGTACTACTAATCACTGGATAAAGTTTATTACCAAAACCAACCAGAATCATAACGAAACACTGACGTTATGCGCCAAATTCAATCAGACCTAAGACTAAGACAAGGCCCAAATTTTTTGTTCGATCTTGTTTGGTCTAGGATGCCTCCATTTAATTACTTTAAATGTGTGGAATTAAAGTAAGTAAAATTAATATGTATCATCAATCGACACACCGTAATGTCACATGGGGTCTCAACTTATTATATCTAAGCTGTTCACATCATACAGTATCGTCCTTTATACTTAAATAAATATTAAATTTACACATTTTTAACTGTACTTTTTTAAACATATATACAAAAGATTTTTTTTTTCTGTGCATTTTATATTTTTTATCCTGTGTTTACATGGATTGATAGAAAATTGAAAAAAAAAAAATAATTTCAGGTGAGTAAAGCTGTTGGCTAAACTGTACTCAATAAAAACTAGATGGCTATAAAGTAAATTATGAAAGAGTTAAGCCAGTCTTTCCATAATTTCATAAACAAACAGAACATTATCGGGCCCACACAAAGATAATTGGGTTCATATAAGGTTAGAACCGATTGTCCATGGTACCGATTGTATATTCCCCATTTTCATTTATTAGCAAATCTATCAGGGAAACAGGAAAAAGAAAATTAAAAGTTGAACTATATAGCCTGGAGTAGAAGAATTGTGCGGTAATTGTGATTAAAATTAAAGAAAAACTGCTGTTTTTCTTAGATCATAATAGAGGTTACTGTAGGCATTATATTATCGCACTTCAATGACGAAAAAAATAATTTAATTATTATATTAGGCCTAGGCCCCTAGGCCCTATTTAGTATTATTATATTAATAATTATACTTCATTTTATTTTTAATAAATATTCATTATTGACTGAAAAAGAAAGTGATACCACTATAGTATAATATAATTATTTGCTACTATAAATTAAAAACAAAAATAAATACACTAGACGATATTATCTTTAGCAATAGCAGGCCAATTGTACTACTAGATTCCCCTACTACTCACTCGATAAAGTTTACTACCAAAACCCACCAAAACCATAACAAAACACTGACGTTATGCGCCAAATTCAATGAATTGATTCCTGGTAATGGGCCTACGGAAATACATACCATTTTTTCCTACTAAGGAAGCTTCTTCGTCCGTAGACTGAATGCCTGAGGACAAATAGAAAAATAGGATAATTAGATAAAAACTATTTTAAAAATAAAACATGAAATACTGTTCATTTATACATGGAAATTTCCACCAACCTGCTTCGGGTTTGTCGACTTCAACCTCCGCCATTGTTTCTCGCAATACCGCCCTCAAACTAATGTTTTGATAAACTATAAAAACTACTCTGACATTCTTGAATTTCGAGAAAATGAAAATGTCATAGCGGTAAATCCAACCGTCAAGAGTACACAGAGTATACATTTCCATTTTTTTAACATATTAGATTGTTTGCTTTTATCTATTACAAATAGTGGAGGCTCAAATGTGCTGATTATGCCATATATCTATACAGTAGCACATCATTTGTAGAAAGAAAACTGCAGCCTAGGCTAGTGCTGCTTTTGTTGGGCTGCCGTGAAACAACCGTGCGGAAGTCAATCATGCTAAGTCGGCGTCCTTTGCCTTGGGAACGTAAACCGGTGGTTTCAAAGTTAAATGCGTTATTTGTTTTTGTGCTATGTTCTCAAGGGTATTGCCTAGTATCCGGTAAGTTTACATTTTTGGTAATGGTAATTCCAACTATATGTAATGTACATTAAAATAAAATGTAGGCGACCCAAATTACTACTACTACTACTAGAAAAGTAATAATATTAATAAATAGTAGAGTAATTTTAATATCATGTGCAGAAAAAAAAGGATAAAACCAAATCCCGAGAAAAGTGTTTTAGATTAGAATTTGCTCCATTTTCAACTTTCAAAAATGTATAATTTTTGCTTTTCTTCCGAAATGATCGTTTTCAAATACTGTACTTTATTTAGTATATTATATTTTTTTAATCAATTAGACCTAGGCCCTACATATAAATATTAATTTGAAATAAAAAATCAAATAAAATGGCAAATTATGAATTTTCAACTTTGCACTTGATACTTGCAAATCAATGTACTAAAAAAAATGTGCAGAATTGTCGTTTTTTTATCAGGTACTGTATTGAGGTGAGTACGATTAGAAATATTATATATAAGAAAAGAGAAATTGTAGAAATGTGCTAAAAAAGTATTAAATAAAAAATTACTCATCGTTGAGCACCACCCCTCTTACCTGACACAATGTCAGGTTCAATATGGGTGGGCTTAATTAAGTCAGTAATTCAGTAATTAAAAACTCTATGTCTTGCCATTTTTTGTGTAATATTCTATACACATGGTCATTGTGTGATATCTCTATTGTTATTCTAATATGAATGAGTTTACTTCAAACTGTATTATTGATTGTTAGGTATTACTCACCAGTCATCACAGGGAGTATCCCTCTATAAACAAAGTCATATCTTGTGTAAAAAGCAAGCTGTTGTTTCCTTGTTTAAATGTTTATTAAATGTTAATAATGCAAATGAACATTATTATATGCCATAATTTTGAGTTGATTTAACCATTTCATATTTTATTTAAAGATGTATTGTCCCCCTAAAAAAATAATTTTTTAATTTTTTTTTGGTAAATATTCCATTTTAATATTACATAATAGTGATTCACTTTGACCAAAAACTTTATCAAAAAGAAAACATTTTCCCCCAAAAAAATGTAATTTAAAGCAAAATATACCTAAATTGTCTGGAAGACAATGGTTTTTGGTTGAAATTAACCATTTCTTTTGTCTTTTTATAAGTGAAATATTTATTTTTGATGATTTTTTTTTCTACAGAAGTGAATAACTTTATTAAAACTGTGAAATTTCCTATTCAAAATCTGATTTTATTAAATTTTATTTGTCATATTTTTGGGGGACAATACATCTTTAATAGTATTTAGTTGTTTACCAAACATGTACTGTATAATATGAAAAAGATAATTGTAGTGGTTAAATTGTTGTTAAAAAGTCATTTAAATGATACAATGTTTTAAATAATTTAAATAGAGAAACGAACAACCAAACTAACAGGCAAGGAAATTTAGTTCCTTTCTTTTTTCTTATAAAATAATAATAATCTAATAATTACAGTAATACTCAATAGTAATGGCATTTACATATTTACAGAAATTGGCAGACAAGTCTCAAGTACCTTTTCTATAATACTAAAAAAAGTAATAGATTTGTCCAACTTTACAATCTGCAAACGTTAGCATTTTCATCTAGCAATCTACACCACTACCAGCCATTGCTAGTTGTGAATTTTGAGGATTGCATAAAATAATGAAATTATTTATAATTTATATGACAGTTATTATGATTAATCTTTTTAATTGTTCATCATTAGGCCTAATGGGAAGATTTGCTGTACAGTAGTGTCACAACAATTAACAATTTTAGCATTTAATTTTTTTTTTTTCCCCCAATTATGTTAATTATGAGATTTACTTCACATCAAAAACCAGAAACCTTTACAGCTTCTTCATTGTACTGAAATGAATTAATGAAATTTATGTTGTTAATTTATATGTCAAGGAAAAGTGAAAAATAACACTGAAACTCATCCAAATGTTTGTTGTTTGATGCTATCAAATATCGAAAATATTTATAAAGAGTGAAATTATATTTAAAAGAATGGCAAGTGTAATATTTTGTTTGAACATGTTGCTATGGAAATGTCAAATATGAGATATTCACATCATATGATCTACAGTAGTACAAGGTGGTGGTGCCAGAATTTCTCAGACAGAAGGGCGACATGCATTGACAGGGGGTTCAACACTTGCACAACACCACAAGGAACTAAAATAAAGATTAACAACATTTTTGCTCCCTTAAGAACATAATACCAGTATGTCAGGATGTACTGTAATAAGAAATTATGTTTTGTATTTGTCAAATTCAAGGCAAGCATTCCCTCCCCTTGTACAGGTACTTGTAGTAGAACTTGTACCTTGTAGTAGGTTTACTATTCTATGATTTAATATGATTTATGATTGGTTTAATTTGACATGCACAAGGCAAAAAAAAAAAATTAAAATCCAGTGATTCTAAAGAGATCTTTTCAAACTTACTATTTGAAATACACGAATCAAATTATAAACAATTAATTTGTTTAGTGTTTTGATTTAGAGTGATCAATGAATCTACCAGTTGGCTTTTCTTCAAAGGTTTATTTAGGGGATGATCGGTATCTGACGAATTTTATTTACCGTTTTTAGGGATTCATTGCTGATTCCAATCATTTTACAGTTTTAACAATTCTAGAACATTTTAAAATCATATTTTAGTAAATCATATATTATAAACCTTATACACTGACAAAAAAAAAATTAATATAAACAGCTTGAGAAATATTATAATGCTGACACAACAATTGACAAAAAATCTTGGATATTAATAATTATCAAGGTTTTCCCCAGTTTATGTGGTTTTATTTACCTGACACCCTGATGCAGTGCATTACAGTAATAATGATGTGATTTGCATATTATTGCATTTTAACCTGTTTAGAACAACTGTAATGTCATACTGCATCAGCATGTGTGCAAATTGATATTTTTGGTTGTTTTTTGTGGAAGATGCTAAATTGTTAATGTCATGGTGAAATTTGTTCTCTTTTTGTTTTGTATATACTGTAATAATATTGATGTGCGGTTTTCATTAAATATATCATTGTATGCTATCATTCTAAATATCTAACTTTCAAACTTTTGCATTCCTCTTTTTTCATTTCATCCTTTTTATCTTGGTGAAAAGGGAGGATACTACATTTTCCTCCCCTGAGTTTATAGCCTCTCTACCCGAACACAAATAAGATCATAGTTTAACAAGAAAATTATAATCATGTATTTTACCGCCATTTTTCATTTTTACATTTTAATTAACATCGTATCTAAAATTTTAAATGAAAACAAATATGGTTTATACTGAATTCAAGCATCTTATTATGTAAATATACCTGTATTTTAACTACTTTAAACACTTACTTTTAATTGTCACAAATGTACTTACTGTATATGTATAATATATTCACCAATGAGAATTTAAATAAACGTGAGATGAACTCACACAAGACAAAAAATAATATTGATGTGCTATTATATAAAGGAAATGAATGAATTGCTGTATCCATTTTTCACTTTGCTAATTTTGTATTTCATGCAATACCAATTTGTTTCTTTGGTCTATGGTTTTACTAAATGACATTTTATCAAGTTAATCTATTGTGAAATCAATAACAATTGCAAGTTTACAATGAACTCATCAGCGGATTATTTTTTGTCATTTTATGGAAGAGTTAATAACTAGTATGGAATCTAAACTGATTCAAACATCTGCTGTTACAATCTATGTCTAGTTGCTAATGAAAACTGAATAAAAAGGGACATTTTTTTCAATTAAAAGTGACATTTTTTTCAAGCAAGTGACATTTTTTCATTAAAGGGAAAATTTTAACATTTTTTCAGCATTAAGAGACATTTTTTCCATCAAGTAGACATTTTTTTCATTAAAAGGGACATTCTTTCAATCAAGTAACATTTTTTCAATTTAAAGTGACATTTTTTCAATTTAAAGTGACATTTTTTTTTAATCAAGGGACAATTTTTTTTTTATTAAAGGGGACATTTTTTAATAGTACTCAAGTATCCATTCTTTCAATAAAATGACATTTTTAACAAAACGATTCTTTTTAATGTACACTTGTTAAAATGTGGTGTACAGCAGGTTTGTGGGTAGACTTGCCCCAAGTCTGTATTATCTTTTTTTTTATTTATTTGTGTTTATTTCGACCGCGATTTTTGTCTGAAAATACAGACTTGTGAAACACGTATAGAAATCGATTTGCAGACCGCAAACATCCGATAAGAATGACGTAGTTTATCATACCGTATTTGGCTATATTGGGCGGGCGGTATGTAAATATGGATTTCGAATCAACCAATGATCATTTTGTTTCAAAATGAAAAAGATCGAGTACGGACGTGACAGTGCTGAATGTACGATCGAGACTGTTGAAATATACTAAATCGTATATGCCAAGTTGTTTTGTTTATTAATTGTTTAGTCCTTGGCCTAGGCCTCTTTCGTAGGTCCTACTCAACTCGCACGTATGACCTGCCAAATAAAACGCCAATAAGTAGGCCTACATACCACCGGCACACAACAGGGCTACACCACACCACACAGAACAGGACAGGGTCTGGGTGGGAAATCAAAATTATCTCCGCGTAATAATGATCCATTCAATGTTTGATTTGCGGAGAAGCTAGCCTATCATATCAAGACGAGTTTTCATGTTCTTGGGAAAAATCTACTAGGCATATAAAATAATTTCTGGCCTTCAGAAACTTTCATAAATGTACCCAAGTACACATTGTCTAAACGTAACATAGCGCATGCGCATCATCTTAGTTGTTGAGTCTTTGAAATTCTGAAATATGAATATTAAAACGGTGTACGAGTGAGTAGCCAATCGCATGCAGCTGAAACTAGTCAACCGGATAATCGTATGCACCAAGAATTCTTGGTGTCAAACCACGTGACTTGTGCGTGTTTCCCCAGACGGAGTATCCAAAATCAAGTAGTATACGTATGAAACGCCATATGTGCCAAAATATTTATCTTTTTACTAATATTAAGACAAAACTCCGTCTGGAACCCAGACTAGTTTGTGGGTGAATAGTCACATAGTCTTTCAGCTCATTGTTTTATATTTTATGCTGAATAATAGATTCCTACTCTTTGGAAGTGCCCAGAGGATTATTTTACTTTGATAATGTGGATAAACAGAATTGCTACTATTTTTATTTAAGATACAGGCTATTCCTGTATGACTACAGTACAACCAATTTTAGGCAGATTTACATCTTTACAAATACATTCATGACTATACAATTAGTTTTTATGTTTTGTTTATTGGGATTTATTTAATGATTTTCGTAAATTTAATGAATGTTTTTGAGACAAGTAACATTGTGAGTTTTAATTTATAGGACAATGTGCCGGATCAGGAACTGTGTCATTGACAGAATGTGCGGATGGCACAGAATGTATTTCCTCAAGGTGGATTTGTGATGTATTTATTGATTGTGAAGATGGATCAGATGAATCTCCAGCTAATTGTCAAGAAGGAGGTAATACAATAGACATTTAAGACGCAATAATACAAAGTCACATTAGTGCAGGCTATACAACATTCTGGAATTCTGGTATAGCTACTGTAGAGAAGTGTAATGGTTGGGGAAAAAGTTAAGACCTACAGTAGTGGGGAAACTATTTGTTGTCTTGGTTACAAGGGTGTAATGGTGGTGGAAGTAAGTTTTGAGCTGGATTGAAGACTTCAATGGTGGATATTTTTCACCCACCTTAAGACCCATAGGACGATAACGATTGACGATAAATAGATAGATATCTGTAAATGGGCCTTAACCCAACATAATTACAAGTTTCATAGGATACACGGTATACCATTCCATAGCTGATTGAGATGCTATAATAAAATAATACACTTACCTTATAATAAAGGTTTGAAAAAGTATTTTGGAGATGGAGACAATGCTTATGATTTGTAACCAATAACTTTTATCTTTTTATTTACAGTGACTGCCTGTGATGATAGTCCTTGCCAAAATGGAGGAATTTGCACAGCATTTCCCCGCGACGATACCATTTTGGCCTATTTTACTTGTGCTTGTCCTCCAGGTTTTTCTGGGCAGGTTTGCACTGAGCTTGCCACACAGCCACCTACCATGCTTTCACCCACACCTATACCAGTGACTAACCCCCCACAACCTACAACTGAGGAACCTCTTGATGTCTGTTTGTCCCTTCCTTGCCAGAATGGAGGTTTTTGTATACCAGAAGGAGTTTCATATTCTTGTTTTTGTCTTTCTGGATATGAAGGTTAGTGTTATAATTTAAGGGGACAATGGTATTACATTCTCAACATTCCTGTACCAGGAAAGAGTGTGTGTATAAATTTCTCTCTTTCCTGCTATTAAAAACATGATAACAATATTTGAGGCACCATTCCAACGATATTATTGCTGTTTATGACATTATTAAAAGTTACTTTTCAACTACATGTGTGTTTAGTCCCATCATGTAGGTGCTCCGATCAAAGCACTCTCTTCTGTCCATAACATGTGTGTGCATGAGTACAGTACATTGACCGGGGTGACACCCTACTCTTCTCAACAGATTACAGTACTGTGGCTTGTTTTGTCGCAGCTACAGGTAGACCTACCATAATCATGACAGATTATCATCTTTTACTTTGTCATTAAATACTTTAAATCGATTAAATTGAATAAAAATTAATTAATAAAATCACATTTACAGGAGCTAACTGTGAGAGTGAATTCGATGAGTGTGCCAGTAACCCTTGCAGTACTTTTAGTACATGTATAGATCGTATCAACGCCTATCAATGCAACTGTATCCCAGGATTTACAGGTAAAACAATACAGGAACAACTTTCATTTTAAAAGTTTGTGTAGCAATATTGATATTAATCAAGCTGCTTTTGTTTTTATAAATGTATAACAGTGTACAGTAGCAGTAAGGTACAGGTAGTTCTGTATAGCCATTTGCTCTGCTACACTGGAAAAATTATTCCCTGCAAAGTATTTAATAAAAGAGTAACACTCCACAATCATGTTAACCAGTGTGGTAGATTTACAGTCAAAATCACACTCTATTGGTCTATAGTCTTACTGTACAATCCATCTGCACATTGTTATTGCACTACATATCACTCATGCTTTGCTTGTGTTTGGTACTGCTTTTATTCAACCAATCATCAGCTTTCTTTTCATGTTTGTATAATAATTATGCAATAATAATTCACCAATTTTTTGCATGAAAATTATTATATGATTAATTTACATTTTCTTATGCAAATGTAATCATTTCGTATTCTTTAGTTTATGAAGCTTTAAATGTATATTAAAGTGACTTATTTTTATCAATTTTAATTTACAAATTTCTTGGACAATTTTAAAATTCATACTTCATAATGTTTTGAAACCAAAATTAATTACAGAAAGATAAAACTCTCTAATCTTGTAAAATGATGTAGATATTGTGCTTGTACTGATCTCCATACTTATTTTCCAAATTAGATAATTTGCATTTGTTGTTATGCATTGGCATATCCAAAGAGTGCAGCTTCCAAAAAAATATTTATTCAAATGTTCTGATACAGTACAAAGCAGATATTGCAGGTTTGATACCTATTTGTATCAAATAAGCATTTAAAAAAAAAGTATAAATTTCATGGTGGATACATTTCCACCTAATATTAGCAAGCACACCTATTTTTACTGTACAAATCTAGGATACGCCAATCATATGCCTTATTACCTTGTTAAACACACAGCACATCTACAGTATACTGTTTGAGGCATAAGTTCAGTTAAAACACTTACTTCAGGAAAGTTTGGCTCCTGTAAACCAGACCTCCCAGCTGTTTCTGTACCCTCACTACTGAACATTGTCATCTCTCACAAAGACCAAAAAAAGTTTTAAAAAATAATTAAAGGCAATAAAGGTAAACATGGTGGTGTACAGTACACAACTACCTACCATGTTTACTTTTATAGTGAACTTATGCCTCATCAGTATGTTTAATAATTGTTTTTACTTTGTAAACTTTCTGTGGTATTCTCTTCTGGTGGTGATAGTACAATGCATTGTAGACTGTTTATTTCTACTCTGGTGGTGGTATATATATGCTTCTTTCTCTTCTATTTCACGTTTTAACTGGTAAGTAACAATGTTTTGTCTCTTGCACCTTTCACTAGGAATACAAACTGTATATGACTAAGTATAGTCCCAGCATGGACCTTTTCCTATAGGTCTGTCCATAGTCCCATGAACCTGGTTATGAAATTTACCAAAGATTAGGGGATGGGATTATACTGAAGATTACATTAACAATGCATTTACCTTCACTATTCTTTCTCAATTTATATTTAATCCTAAAGTAGGTAGTTCAGGGTGGGGAAACTGATGGGGTGTTGGTACGATACAACTCTAGGATGGGATTACACTTGATCATATACGGTAGTTTCGTAGTTTGACTGTAGTACGTAGTAATATTGGTTTATTTTTGTATTTCTTTTTATTTTGTTGAATATTATAAGTAAATATTTTAAATGAAATTAAACTACAGAACAGTGGTGTGGTCTAGATGACAAAGGTTATAGATATCGTATAGAAACCTGTTAATTGGATATCAGGGATTCAAATTTTGCCTCAGGATCACCAGGATTTCAATAATGATTAAACCAGTGGCAATGCCACCATATAAAACACTTGCGTATACAATATAGGTGTTACACTTTTTTTCTGAAATTTAACATGAAAATTTCTACTAAAATTACAATGTACATGTATTTATTTTATGAAAGGTGTTCAGTGCCAAGTAAACGTCAATGAATGTTCTAGTAATCCTTGTGAAAATGGAGGGACGTGCCAAGATGGTTTAAATGGTTACACATGCATATGTATGTCTGGATTCTTCGGTACCCTCTGCGAAACTGATCAAGAAGAATGTTCAAGCGCCCCCTGTCAGAACGGAGGCGCTTGTGTTGACCAGAGTAATGGATACCGTTGTCAGTGCTCTAGTGGCTTTCAAGGTATGTATTTCGATATTTATACTGTAGGTTTTAAAAACTGCTAGTGGACAAACATTTTTATATTCATTTTTTTCTACAGAGAGTTAAAGTCAAAGGATATAGCATAGAGTGAATGGTGGCCTCACAGTTGTCATTTTTAAAGTTGCCATATTCTTTAAACTAATCAGTGGATCTTTTAGTAAGTAAAGTAAATATTTCTTGTCTTTTTTCAGGTACACATTGTGAAGTTGAAATTGATGAATGTATTAGCTCACCATGTGAAAATGGTGCCACATGCGTTAATGGAAACAATGCGTTTTCCTGCACATGCATTAACGGCTTCGTAGGTACATTTTGCGAAGTCCAGATCAACGAATGTCTCATTACAAACTGCCAAAATGGAGGAACTTGTTTTGATCAGATTGGTGGCTTTGAATGCGTTTGTGTGTCTGGTTATAGTGGAGAGTTATGCGAAATTGAGACAAATGAATGTAGCAGTGCACCTTGTTTGAATGGAGGTTAGTTTGATAATAACATGTGTATAGTGAGGCTAGATTTGCACCTAGGGGCTAGTTTGTTGCAAATCGAAAGTGGCCTCCTATTTTATTTACAATTAAAATTTCATTTTTTCTGCTATCAGAAGTAAATGAAAATGAACATAAGTAATGATTAAGATTTTGTGAACTAGAAACTCTAACAAAGCAAGGATTGGCTTAAGATGCAGATGATCAAAAACGGAGTAATAATTTAAAATTGCATAGGACCAAAGTCTTCTTAATAGAGGTGTCTCTTGAATAGGAATTGGCCATATAGGGCTAAAATATATTTACCCTTCGTTTCACAGAATCGTGTTCTCACAGGTTTGAGACTGCCCCTGAATTTGGAGGAGTTCTGCTGTATCCAAAAAAGATTCAATATTACATCTAATTCCAACTAAACAATTTTGTAACAATTCTTTTAGGAGTATGTGACGATACATCAACTGGTTACGAATGCAGTTGTCGTAATGGGTTCACGGGTGTAATCTGTGAAGATGATGGTGATCAGTGTGCTACTAACCCATGTCTTTACGGTGGAACATGCCAAGATCTTGTGCAGGCCTATACTTGTGTGTGTCCAAGTGGTTTCGGGGGTTTTATCTGTGATGAAGATCTTATCAATGAATGTCTTAGTAGTCCATGTCAAAATGGAGGTGAGATAATCAGTTTTGTGCCTAGCTTACCTGGATAAATAAATAAAGGTCTTTCTGCTCCGAGTGAAAACAAAACTCAAAAACAACAAATTCTAAATGTATCTCCATAATATTGGAATCGTCCCCACTCATGGACAGTGATGTATGCATGGAATACCTATTTGAGGACATGGTACATAGACAATTTCATTATCTTAGAGTATCATTCAAAGATTTTGTTATCTACCTCAGAGGGGAAAAGGCCTATTTTGGTTTTATATCCAGGTAAGTGGGCAGCAACACTATTGGTTTGTGTAATTTTCATGCTTGAATGCAGATGGTTTTGATAATTGCAAATAATAGTGGTACTAAGGATAAAATTTTTTTAGGAAATGTTATACCTTTTGATTTTTTTCCAGGTCAATGCAGCAATGAAATAATGGGTTACCGTTGTTTATGTACACCGGGATGGTCAGGAACTCATTGTACGGTAGATGGAGACCAGTGTTCCAGTCAACCTTGCCAAAACTTTGGAGTATGCCAAGATTTGGCCCTTGCCTATCAATGTTTTTGTATTCCTGGCTATGAAGGTACATTCTTAAGAATCACTGTGCAATTCATTTTATATTTTACCATTTGTATGGATTTTTTTTTTGGTATTGCTTGGTAATACTATTTTTAAAATTTGTTAACTCCTCTGACCCTATCTCTTTTCCCACCTTTTCTTACATCAGGGTTATTTATAAATGTGAAATAAATTCATCTTACTGCAAAAGTGATAGTGAAATCTACTATAATTTTTATTATTACCATTTGATTTTTATTAAAATTTAAAGTATAAGTTCAAAAAATGTACTTAATAATTAATTTAATAACCTGAATTTAATCGGTAACATTTTGTTTCTCTATTATTTTATTACTGAATATTTGTGGTGATTTTTGGCCCTGTAAATGTTTTTTTATCCTTCCCTGAGATTATATAATTTTATGTACATGTGCTGGATGTAATATTTAATGTTTTGTGTGTATTACATGTATTTTTTACCCTTAGGTACCAATTGTGAAATGAACATAGACGAATGTGCCAGTAGTCCCTGCCAGTCTTCAGCAATCTGTACCGACCTTGTGAATGCTTTTCAGTGTAACTGCCCTGATGGCTTTACTGGTGAACTTTGTCAAAATCAAATTAACGAATGCGAAAGTTCACCATGTTTAAATGGTGCCATATGCCTTGATTTTGTTAACCAGTACACGTGTCAATGTGCGACTGGTTTTTCTGGAGTAACATGTGAGGTAAATATCAACGAATGCACAAGTAATCCATGTCTACAGAACTCCGTGTGTGCTGATCAAGTTAACGGATACTTGTGTGAATGCCGTGGAGGTTACACAGGAGTTCAGTGCAACATTGAAATTGATGAATGTGCCAGTAATCCATGTCTGAATGAAGCTATATGCTCCAATCTTGTTGACTCTTTCTTTTGTCTTTGCCGTCCAGGATATGAAGGTCTGCAGTGCCAGGCTGAAACAGATGAATGCAACAGCAATCCATGTCTTAATCAAGCGACATGCTTTGATCAACTGAATGGATACTTTTGTGAGTGTCTACCTGGATTTACTGGAACACTATGTGAAGTAAACACTAATGAGTGTGCCAGTTTTCCATGTCAAAATGGTGGAGCATGCCAAGATCGCATCAATGAGTTTTCTTGTCTTTGTCCAATTGGATATGTTGGCTCATTTTGCCAGACAGAAATATTGGAATGTTCTAGCAGTCCATGCCAAAATAATGCTGTCTGTCAGGAGTTGGTAGGAGGTTATCGATGTAACTGCCAACTAGGTTTTTCCGGGACTAACTGTGAAACTCAGAATAATGAATGCTCTAGTAACCCTTGCCAAAACAATGCTGAATGCTTGGACGAAATCAACCGGTTTACATGTATCTGCGATCCTGGATTTATTGGTGTATCTTGCGAAACCAACGTAAATGAGTGTGCTAGTGCTCCTTGTCAAAATGGAGGAATATGCAGTGACCAAGTAAATAGATTTCAATGCAATTGTCTTAACGGCTTTGGTGGCACATTTTGTGAATTTGAAGTTAAAGAATGTGATAGTGCTCCTTGCAAGAATGGAGGGACATGTGTTGAGGAAGTTAACAGATATGTCTGCACTTGCTTTCCAGGATTCATTGGCATTAACTGTGACATTGAGATTGATGAATGCGGGAGCAATCCATGCCAGAATAATGCACAATGTGAAGACTACGTCGACCGATACTTTTGCTCATGTACAGAAGGTTATCAAGGAGTCAACTGCGAATTTGAGATCAATGAGTGTAACAGTAGCCCTTGCATTAATGGTGCTTTTTGTCTTGACCAGATGGGTGGTTACTTGTGCCAATGTGTTCTAGGCTATGAGGGCAGTAGGTGCGAAGTTGACATCAATGAATGTCAAAGCAACCCATGTACAAATGATGCTGCCTGTATAAATGCCATTGGTGAATTTGTTTGCTTATGTAATCCTGGTTTTATAGGTGTGACCTGCTCATTAGAAGTAGATGAATGTAACAGCGGTCCTTGCCAAAATGGAGGTCAATGTACTGACCGGCAAGCTGGATATACATGTCAGTGTCTTACTGGGTTCTTGGGGACAAACTGTGAAGCTGAGACTTTAGAGTGTGGTAGTAATCCGTGCAGAAATGGAGCAAACTGTCAAGAACTTAACAATGCTTTTGCTTGTGACTGTCTTGGTGGCTTTACTGGTACACTGTGTGAGGCTAATATCAATGAGTGTTCAAGTAGTCCTTGCGTTAATGGTGCAACTTGCGAAGATCTTGTAAACATGTATATATGCAACTGTGTGTCTGGTTACCAAGGAACACGATGCGAACAGAATATAGATGAGTGTGGAAGTCAGCCATGCCAGAATGGAGGAATTTGTGAAGATCAGATTAATATGTATGTCTGCACATGTGTTGATGGTGTATCAGGAAGTAACTGTGAAGTACAGGTTCAAGAGTGCAGTAGTAATCCTTGTGTAAATGGCCTTTGTGTGGATGAAATCAACAGATATTCTTGCATCTGTCCTGATGGTTATACCGGAGTAAATTGTCAAATACAAATAAATGAATGTGAAAGTCAACCATGTCTTAATTCAGCTCAATGTATTGATAATGTAAATTCTTATATATGTGTGTGTCTGCCAGGTTATGCCGGTTCACATTGTGAAAGTGACATTGATGAATGCTTTAGCAGTCCATGCAGAAATGGTGGCACATGTATCGATGGTGTCAATGGTTACACATGTCTTTGCATTCCTGGTTATGGCGAGAATAACTGTCAGCAAGACATAAATGAATGCTTGAGCGATCCATGTAAAAACGATGGTGTATGTGAAAACCTACTAAATGGTTACAACTGTTACTGTTTGTCTGGTTTTGAAGGAAATACTTGTGAAGTAGATGTAGACGAATGTACAAGCGTTCCATGTTTTAATGGGGCTACGTGTGTTGATGAAGTCCGTGGTTACAGATGTCAATGCCGTCAAGGATTTTATAGCACATTGTGTGAACTGGAGATTCTTGAGTGTCAGAGTAACCCATGTCAGAATGGAGCCACCTGTGCAGAAGAAGTCAATCGGTTTGTCTGTATTTGTACACCAGGATATGTTGGAGACTTCTGTGAAACCGATGTTAACGAGTGTCAGAGTTCTCCTTGTTTCAATTTAGGAACCTGCATTGATTTATTAAACGGTTTCGAATGTAATTGCATAGCAGGTTTTCTTGGAAATATGTGTGAAATTGAAATTAATGAATGTGCTGATTTACCTTGCCAGAACAATGCTACGTGTATTGATGGTATTGATGCATTCTCATGTCTGTGTCCTGCTGGTTTTGAAGGGATTTTGTGCGATACAGAGGTCAACGAATGTGCCAACCAGCCATGTCGTAATGGAGCTGAATGTTTAGATCTGATAAATGCATTTGAATGTAATTGCACAGAAGGTTTTGTAGGAGTTACTTGTAATGAAAATATTATCGAATGTAACAGTCAGCCATGTCAAAACGGTGCTACATGTAATGACCGTATAGCTGGGTACACCTGCTCATGCCCGTCTGGTTTCTATGGCACCCATTGTGAATTAGAAACAAATGAATGCACATGTAATCCATGTTCAAACAATGCAGTATGTGTTGACAATATTAATTCTTACCTGTGTGTGTGTAACGATGGGTATTCAGGGACGAACTGCGAAATAGATATTGACGAATGTTCAAGTTTTCCGTGTCAGAATGCAGGTACTTGCGACGACCAAGTGAATGGATATGTGTGTCTATGTGTTGCCGGGTATCAAGGCTCACATTGTGAAGAGGAGATTCGTGAGTGCGGCAGTAACCCATGTCGCAATGGCGCTCAGTGTGTTGATGAGCTGAATGGCTACCAGTGCATATGTAGGCCTGGATTTCAAGGTGCACGATGTGAGGTTGAAATTGACGAATGTTCAAGTTCACCATGTCTCAATACTGGATTTTGTTTTGATGAACTTAATGGATTCAATTGTATTTGTTTGGATGGCTTTGTGGGAAATTTATGCGAAGTTGATATCAATGAATGTGACAGTCAACCATGCTTTAATAATGCTATTTGTCAGAATAACATCAACTTATTTCAATGTGTGTGTCAACCAGGATTTCAAGGAACTCTATGTGAGATCAATACAGATGAATGTCTGAGCACACCATGTTTAAATAATGGTGACTGTATAGATTCTGTAAACAGTTACTCTTGTGCATGCCCTACTGGGTTTAGTGGTGTACGATGTGAAGTCGATCAGGATGAATGCGAAATTAATTTATGTCAGAATGGAGCTACGTGTAATAACGAGCCTGGTGGTTATACATGCGTCTGTGCGGTTGGTTACAGTGGACAGAATTGCGAAGTTGACATAGATGAATGCAACAGCAGTCCTTGTAGGAATGGTGGCACATGTTTTCAGAGCACTGAAAGTTATATCTGTGTTTGCACAACAGGATTTTTCGGAAACAATTGTGAAACTGAAATCATTGAATGTGGAAGCTCTCCCTGCCAGAATGGTGCGACATGTATAGATCAACAAGGTGGATACCGGTGCCTTTGCATCATTGGTTTCACAGGAACTCATTGTGAGATTGATATTGATGAATGTAGTAGTAGCCCATGCCTAAGTCCAGCAACATGTAATGATGATATTAACAGCTTCACTTGTAGCTGTAGTCTTGGTTTTGGTGGCACACTATGTGAAGTTGAGTTAAACGAATGTGAAAGTAATCCTTGTAGAAACCAAGCAACATGCATTGATTTTGTCGGTTATTATGTTTGCCAATGTCCTCCAGGCTTTGACGGAACTGGTTGCCAAACCAACATCAATGAATGCTCATCATCACCATGCGTTAATGCACCATGTACAGATCAAATAAACGGCTATACATGTGATTGCCCTTCAGGATTTTCCGGGGATAATTGTGCGAACAATATTAATGAATGCGCTAGCAGTCCATGTTCAAACGGAGGTGTTTGTACTGACGAATCAAATCGGTATGTCTGTGTTTGCGCAAATGGTTTTACTGGTGTAAACTGTCAAACAGAAATTCAAGAATGTGACAGTGACCCATGTTTAAATCAAGCTATTTGTACTGAAGACATTGGTGGATACACTTGCATATGTCCACAAGGATTCTCTGGTACTATCTGTGAAATTAACATCAATGAATGTCTCTCAAATCCATGTCTAAACGGCGCGGGATGTTTAGATGGACAAAATGGTTATATATGTTCATGCTTAATTGGTTATCAGGGTGATAACTGTGAAATTGATGTCAACGATTGTGAAGACAATCCGTGTAATAATGGTGCAATTTGTAATGATCTAGTTAATGGCTATTCTTGCACATGTATTCCAGGATTTGAAGGTATTCACTGCGAAATAATAATTAACGAGTGTGAAAGTAACCCATGTCGAAATGGCGGACAATGTCTAGATTTTTTGAATGCATATTTGTGTGAATGCTCTGATGGATTCACTGGGCGTTTGTGCGAACAGGAATTAGATGAATGCGCCAGTGGTCCATGTTTGAACGGTGCAATCTGCTCTGATAGGTTCAACGGTTACGTTTGTAATTGTGCCGACGGTTACTATAGCATAAACTGTGACCTAGATTATCCTGAATGCGGTAGCGGGCCGTGCCTCAACCAAGGCGAATGTATTGATCTTATTAATCGGTACGAATGCAATTGTGCTATGGGATTTACAGGTAAAAACTTTTCCCTATTTTGTAATGATTTTAGATTAAATGTTCTTAGAAAATGATGTATATTTATTCAAATATAGACACCCACCTCCCCCCACCCATGGAGAGCTCTTTTCAAATAAAATTTCTCCTCAAATTCCGCCCCATTTTTCGCTTGTATATTCACACAATACTGTATTTCTATTTGTTCTATTTGTTTTTAATACGGCCATACTGCGTTGAAACACCGGTTCTCGTCAGATCACCGAAGTTAAGCAACGTTGGGCCCGGTTGCGTTCTGGATGGGAGACCGTCTAGAAATCGCGATGGGTGCTGTATATACTGGAGAGTGATGGTGTAATGGTAATGGTTATCTGTACCATACTAATTGTATCCTTAGGCAAGATGCTTTACTCTCATTGCCTCATCCTTCGGATGGGATGTAAAGCCGTTGGTCCCGTGTATTTAACAGTGCACGTTAAAGAACTTGGTACACTATTCGAAAAAGAGTAGGGGATCGTCTCCCGGTGTGCTGATCTGGTAGGCGCTGCACTGCTGGCTGCCGTGGGTTCGTGGAGGGCCTAATCCGAATTTCCTAAGTTTCCAGTTAAGCTTGAGGACAAATATAAATACCTTTACCGTCTAGAAATCGCGATGGGTGCTGTATATACTGGAGAGTGATGGTGTAATGGTAATGGTTATCTGTACCATACTAATTGTATCCTTAGGCAAGATGCTTTACTCTCATTGCCTCATCCTTCGGATGGGATGTAAAGCCGTTGGTCCCGTGTATTTAACAGTGCACGTTAAAGAACTTGGTACACTATTCGAAAAAGAGTAGGGGATCGTCTCCCGGTGTGCTGATCTGGTAGGCGCTGCACTGCTGGCTGCCGTGGGTTCGTGGAGGGCCTAATCCGAATTTCCTAAGTTTCCAGTTAAGCTTGAGGACAAATATAAATACCTTTACCTTTATATTGACTGCAGAATTTACAAAGAATATTGATACAAGCACTTCTTATTATTAATTGTACAGTAGTTTATTTGAAAGAGAAACTAAATTCTGACTCAAATAAAAGCCTTCCTCGATTACACCTCCTTAAAACCTCTCTAAACAAACAACCCAGGGCATTTATTTGAATAAATATGTTAGTTATTTTTGTTACTTTACTTAATTATTTCAATATTTATTCAATTGATTTCTTACAGGTTCTGAAATGTTTTATTTTCAAATTGTTTTATTTTGCATGAATTGAAAATGCTACTAATATTTCTTGGGATTTGTTTTTATCATGCATGCATTTCATTTAAATAACATGATTCATTATATTAATTTAATGTAGAATATATACATACATAATTATAATAATATTTGCTGTATTGCTAATATTTTACATAGACATAATAAACAGTTCTACCTTTATTTTAAATTCTTTTTCAAAATCATAAATGCCCACAACATCAATACAAAAGTGTTCAATATGCAACACGATTACAGAATTTGTGTATAATGCTGTGATGGTATAATTGTTACAATTGTTTGTATTTACTTTAAGGTACACATTGTGAGACTGAAATAAATGAGTGTTTGAGTTTCCCATGCAGAAATGGAGCTACATGTGAAGACCGATTTGGTTCATATTTCTGTTACTGTGTTCCTGGTTATTTTGGTTCTCAATGCGAGAGCGAATCAGAGGAGTGCGCCAGTAACCCCTGCCAAAACGGAGCTACTTGTGTTGACTTGTTTAATCAGTATACATGTCAGTGTATCTTGGGGTTTACAGGTGATTATTCAGATGCATATGTTAATGGAGTGGAGTTGTAGCTTTGTGGTTCCTTGGTTCAGGTCCTGTCAAGACTCCACTCCCAAAGACTTGGTATTTATAGGTACAGAGAATCTAGTCTATTTTTTCTGGTTGTCCCCCTTGAGTGGAGTGATTACATTTGATACTGGCAATCCTAGGCACATATACCAAATTTATGATGTAAAAGCATAGAATCAATGATGGTTTATGGTTGTGATTTTTCGGAATTACCATAGTATCTTTTTTAAAACAGATGTATTTTTCAACTAATGATTAGGATAATATATCATACACAGTTATATTTATTAAATGAAACTGACTTTTGCAGATTTCTAGCAATTTACAATTAATTCTTTACTTCACTACAGGCTTTAATTGTGAGACAAATATAGATAACTGCATAAACCAACCCTGTCAAAACTTTGGACAATGTGTGGACGGCATCGACTCATTTACCTGTGCTTGCCAGTCGGGATATGAAGGGAGTTTTTGCCAAACTGAGACAGATGAATGCGCATCGAATCCTTGTATCAATGGAGGAACATGTGTTGATGCCGTGAATTACTTCGTTTGTTCCTGTATTCTTGGATACACAGGAACCCGATGTGAAACTGACATTGATGAATGTTCTAGCAATCCATGTTTTAATGGAGGTGAGGAGTTTTTTTCAAACATTTTGGTCATATGTCACTCTTAATGTTTAAAAAAAAATTATTCTGTGGCCCATTTCTTGTCTCTATTTATTTGATTTATATACTTGTTTGATGTCTTCAGTATAAGACACTTCTCTTAGAGACCCCAGAACCATGATGAGTACACCGAGAGACATTTCCTTGTTCTTTCTGAATAGTACTGTATACAAGTTCTTTACCATGTGCAATGTATTGTACATGTGACCAACAGATTTACATCCTATCCAAAAAACGAGGCGATAAGATGAAAGTATCTTGCTTATAAATAGAGCACAGGCAGTTTTAAAACCTATGCTACAAATGCTGATACGATATTATTTACCATATTGCTTTATAACTTATAGTTAGACTAAACTTTTTCTTTGTAATCTAGGATTCTGTGAAGATCTATTAAATGCCTACCGCTGCCGGTGCCAGTCTGGATTCAGTGGAAGTAATTGTGAAAGTGATGGTGATCAGTGTCTTAGCGATCCATGTCAGTTTGGTGGAACGTGTGTAGATCTTGTGAAAGCGTACCGTTGCGAATGTCCCATTGGGTACGCAGGTACAAACTGCGCGCAGGATGTCATTGACGAATGTGAAAGTTTTCCTTGCCAGAACGGAGGTAAGCTGAATTCATTTTCCACAACCCACATTTTCCTGAAGACCTGAAGAATAAATACTTAGTTAGTAACTTGCTTGAGAGCGTGCATTTTCACCCAAGTAACTTTATTTTAAAATTGGTAACAATTAAGATTATTGTTAACTTAGTGAAATTATTTCAACTTTATGTAAAAGATATTAAAAGTGTGAAATTTTATTTAGCTGACAATAAGTTTAATTCTTTTCTTGATTCCTAGGAAATTGCCGAAATCTACTTGGAGGGTACACTTGTGAATGCACCGGTGATTGGATAGGTACAAATTGCGAGACGGACGACAACCAGTGTGACCCAAACCCATGTCAAAACAATGCACAATGCATTGACCAATTTCAAGGTTATCAGTGTGTATGTGTTTCTGGAACCGTGGGTGTGGATTGTGATCTGGATTTAAACGAGTGTGATAGTTCCCCTTGCGAAAATGGTGCTACCTGTGTTGACCAAGCAAATAGCTATTCATGTGTTTGTCCAATTGGTTATGTAGGAACCACATGCGGCTCAGAACTCTTTGAATGTTCAAGTAGGTAAGTAACCGAATAAACCTCTAAATTATCAAGTAAATTTTTATTGTTTTAACTAATATTAATTCACATTGATCACAATTCAACTACTGAAATGTGTGTAAATATGTTTAGTTGATTATTTTGGTGTTCATTTCTTCAAATTTTATGAAATAGGTGAAATTTAAAAATTCTTAATTGCACAACATTTAAAGATAATTTTCAGTAACTGTCTTAATATAAATTATTTTTAATATTGTCCCTGTTTCCTGTTAATAAAATGAACTTCCTATTTATTCAAAGAACTTTTCAACAAAGTTGCTACATTTATTGGACATACATAAATGCCAAGTGGCCTCTTTTATTTTTGAATATATTCACAATAATATTCCTACTTCTATAATTAATTTATTTAATAATGTCATACATTATCATAATTATAAACTTCGTAGCATGCAGTGTAACTTCCCGTTAAATATTCCATTTAGAAGACTTAGAAGTTTGCAATTTTCTATTTCCGTTTCAGGTCCCAGACTCTGGAACGAGTTGGATTTCACTATTAAAAGTTTAACTTGTTTTTACCTTTCGAAATAAATTAAAAAGATGTTATCTATCATTGTATTAAAGTGTTCATGAATAACTATTATTATTTATAGTACTATTCTGTTTTATTTGTTTTATTGATTTTATTGATCAAATTTGGATTTGTTTAGTCTGTAAATCAACAATGTAAATATTCATTACTCTAAAAGGGTCTTACAGTCTGTGACAAGATTTTTGTCTTCTAGTAATGATCCTATTATGGTTTCTTTATATCAAATCTATTTTTTATTTGTTTATAGTTATACTGAGTCATTGATAAAATAAATGTTGTTGAATTCATGTTTTCTAATCTGAGTACCGATATTTGAGAATTACATTTTTTTCTAGTCCTTGTCTTAATGGAGCAGTTTGTAACGATCAAGTAGGTAGCTATGACTGTACTTGTCAACCAGGGTTCATCGGAACAAGATGCGAGTTTAACATTGATGAATGCGCCAGTTCTCCATGCAGTAACAGTGCTGTTTGTGTGGATCAGATAAATGGTTACATATGTACATGCCCTAATGGATTCTCTGGAACCTTTTGTGACGTCAATGTAAATGAATGTGCAAGTTTTCCATGTCTGAATGGTGGAACTTGCGCAGATGGAATTGCGATGTTTACATGTTCATGCCCTCCTTCACATCAGGGTGATCAATGTCAAACTGAATATAACGAATGCTTATCTAACCCGTGTCAAAATGGCGGAGCATGCACAGATCTATTTGATGCTTTCACATGCCAGTGTGCAGCGGGTTATCAAGGACCTATTTGCAGTAACGAAATAGATGAATGTTTAAGTAACCCTTGTTTACGAGGTGGAACATGTCAAGATATCGTTGCCGGTTACCGCTGTTCATGTACTCCCGGTTATATTGGTGATAGGTGCGAAACGGAAGCGCAAGAGTGTAGCAGTAGTCCATGTCGTAACGGCGCCGTTTGTGTAGAACAATTGAATGCGTATCGTTGTGAATGTGCAAGTGGTTTCACAGGCACACAATGTGAGATAGAAATAGATGAGTGCTCCAGTAACCCCTGCTTTAACACAGGTACATTTTTTATTCTGTCTCTTTAGCTTTACTCAATAACATTTGTGTATGTTTTTTAAAAATGAATAGTAATCATAATCATCATTCTGTACTGTACCTTGAGTATTTAGTATTTTCATGTATTTTACGAGTGTTCTTAGCCCCTGAAAATCATACAATTTGAGTTTATTGTTGGCTTGGTAAAAGCAAATGAGAGGCAATAATGTTCTACAGCAAGAACAGGACACTTGTTCCAAAGAATAAGATAAGATAACTTTGAAGTAGCATGGAATCCACCTAAATGTTTGTAATAATACAGATATCTAGAGCGCACTTCACCACCAATGGTGCTCAAGGCGCTTGATAAGATCAAATAAATGAATATACTTTAATAATGTCAGATAAATCATGTATATTGCCACCAAAACTACCAATAAGCATAAATATAGCCTCATCATCTATATATAAATTATGGTTAATTCTGACATAGGCGAGCACAATGCAAAAACTTCGGTACAAATCTCCGCCTTGGATACCTACCTTATCTATCCGAGATGTACCGCGAAACGTAGATTTGATAACATTAGTGTTCACGCCGACGCTATTGTTCCATATTTATATCTTAGGAAGATATTATAAAGAGTTTTTTAACAACATTTATGATTTCAACATTAGATTTTCCTCTCAATTTCAATTCTTCCCGGTCAAAGTAATTTCCGGGTTTAAGATAAGTTCACCTTGCAACAACCTTAGTTTCAAATATTTTCTCTCTTTTAAACACAAGGGAGCAGTTAAAATAATAGATTTGACCCTAAAGGTGACTGGAAACAGGCACTTTCCATCAATCAATACAGTGTCCCTTTGGAAGACGAAAAAAAAATCAGATAGTAGGAGTGGTTGGCCATTAGTCATAGCCATTTCAGTTTTTTGTTTATTTTAAAACATACCACGCGTGTGTGAAGGTACAGTAGTTAAATTATACTGCAAATTAATAAAGATCAAATTAAATATACGTCATAAAGAATCAGAATATTTGTGGGGAATAGTATTATAAAATTACATAGGGAGATTTGATGATAAGACATTTTTCGAGTGAAATCCCGATAGCTGAGTTTTATTGAGTAAGCTTGCAGGAATAACTGTAGGCTATCTTCCTGTGTCCCGTTAGGACCGAGATGTCTGCCCATGTTGCAAGCCGTAATGTCTTCTTTCTTGGGCCCACTCTGTTACGGCAGTTTCAAAAGACGATTAAATTAAATAATGTATTAATAATTATTAGGATGGTATTCATTTGAATAAACGCCTCTCCAATAAAACATCACTTTGAATAATAAACCCCCCTCCCCCCCCCCCCCCAACCCAACTATCTAATAAACGTCCATCCACATATTTATAATAACAAAATTATACTATTTGTAGTAGAATTCACCGCACTGTTATCTACAATTTACCAAGCATTTGTTATTCTTTTTTAGCACTTTTTATATCTATTAGAGGATTTCATTTGATTATAAATGTTACCATATTATTAAAACTAAAAAATTTAACATATATCCCTCGAATAAGCACCTCCCTCAAATGACCTCCGCCTCCCCAAAGGGCCCTAAACAATAAAAACTATACTTTAAAATGTTAATAATCATCTAAAACACTGTGAAACAAAGTAGTTTAGTTTTACGAATGTCAAGCATTTTCAATAATGGTAACCGACAGAAAACGTATAAGGAGAACATTATCATTCCGAGAACCATCGTCTACACATCCTAGAGGGGGAGCGAGCTCACCCTCTAGTATTAACAACTTAACTATAATGTGTAATTAAAATCTATGTTTTTATTTTAGGTACTTGCCTTGATCTGGTCAACAGATACACGTGTGTTTGCCCTCAGTCTTTCACTGGTACAAATTGTCAAATTTTCCTTGATGCCTGTTCTTCGAATCCTTGCGAGAATGGAGCAGCATGTCAAAATGACGGCACCGGTGCATTCTCCTGTAACTGTCCGCCAGGATATACCAACTTGCTATGTAACGAAGACATTAATGAGTGTAGTAGTTCACCTTGTAGTGCGGATGGAGAGTGCGTTGACCTTGTTAATGGTTACCAATGTCAGTGTAATGAAGGATATTTTGGTAAGAGTTTTTAAAGTAATTTTAGTCAGTTTGTTAAATTAAAATATGTTAAGGTTTTTAAATAGATGAAAATGAATCAAAGAAAGATGCAAATTGGAGACATTACTATGTGACTATAGAAGAATATGGAGTTGTTTTCTTTCTAATGTGACAGCGAAGCAGTAGGGACTCCCCAAAATGGCGGCCATATATACCTTTTACATTATAATCATCAATTTAGTGTATTAAAACAATAACTATATAAATCAGAATATTTCTATAATATATTTAACGGTTCAGTTTTTATAAAATTAACTCTTAATTAATGAATATTTTTTTTGTAAATTGTTGCATACAAATACAAGGAACATACAGTATAAGAAATATGACATAGTGCGTGACTGACTAGTTGACACAACTTCTAATTGGTGTATCTTATTGTCTGATTGCTGCAGCCATATTTGGCGGTCCCTCTCCATTGTTACTTACTTTTGATCTGTGTTTGTGAGTTCACTATCTAGTTCTTATTATGTCTATGGCTGCTGATTTTAAAATAAGACATTATCATTTATTTACCATGTTTGTTTTTAATTCAAAGGAAGTCTGTGTCAATTTGAAGTCAATGAATGTGCATCCGGTCCTTGTCTGGGAGGTGGTACATGCATTGATGGCATTGGACAATACAACTGCGAATGCCCTAGCACTCGTACTGGCATCCGATGCGAGTTTGAGGCTGCTTGCTCAAATAACCCGTGCCGCAATGGTGCTATTTGCAATCCTCCACCTGGTGGTGTTGGTGATCCTACGTGCACTTGTTTACCGGGATATTCAGGACAATTCTGTCAAGAAAACATTAATGAATGTGCTTCCAGCCCATGTGGAATTTATGGTAATTATCACACGCATTTCATATATATATTTCGGTATCTTTTATTCATCATAAAGTATATACATAAAACAATTCATGGCAGTATAAACTGAATTGCGAACTGAGTAGTTAAATACATTATACAAAATATACAGAATTAAACAAATGAGCAATATGAAGATTAATACAAAAGTTAAGTTACGGTACATAGTCAGTTAATTAGTAGAAAAATATCTTTTAAAAAAATATATAATGTTTAAATATATATAAAAAAAAAAGTGGAAATTTTTATTAAAAATATATATATAACTAGAGGGTACTCCGAGAGTACAAACCTCCGCCTACTGTAAAATTCGCCTACTGTAAAATTCCCCTACATAAAATGCCCCCTGAATATTTTTTTTTACATTTTTTTTTATTAGTTTTAAGTGTAAATATGTTAACTGCACACTACAAAGTTGTGGATGACAGTGTGGTGTAATGGTTATGTATCCAGCCTCTCACAGTTGAGATCTCTGGTTCAAGTCCCACTGAGGTTTTTTTTTTTTTTTTTTTTCTTTTTTTTAGCTTTTTGTGGACCTTGATCTTTGACCCTGACCCTTCAAAATGTAACCACAATTATATGATGTGTCATTGATCATTGTGGCTAAGTTTGGTGAGAATCGGATAAAAACTGTGGTCTCTGGGCAGTAAAATAGTTTTTTGTTAGTTGTGACCTTGACCTATGACCTTTTCCCCTCAAATTCGAACTCGTCCGAGCTTTTGGGGCATAGATCATTGTTGCCAAATTTGGTGAGAATCGGATAAAAACTGTGGCCTCCAGGCTGTTCACAGACACACACACACCCCAACACACAAACACACAAATATACAGGGGTGAAAATATAACCTCCTTGGCGGAGGTAAAAAGAAAGATTGACTGAATTACAATTTTTTGTTCCACAGTACACAACATGGAAATACCGAAAAGCCAGTTTGGTTATCAAATCATTTAACTGAGCATTGTAAACTTTTGATTAAAACAGTGGCATATAATCTTATAATCGTTTTTTTCTTTCCAGGAACCTGTCAAGATTATGTGAATAGTTTTTTTTGTCAATGTCAAGCTGGGTACGGTGGTGAGAGGTGTACTGATGTAAGTAGCATTACACATTAACACGAACACCTCTATTCATGAGACACATCTTGAAACAAACAATGCTCAGAAGCATATCATGCAAAACTAAAGTCAACCCTATTCAGTTGTCACCCTTATGGGGACAATTTGTTGGGTCTTGAAGGTGATTGATGTACAAAAAATGCAAAGTCTGACAAACTACCTTTACAACACAAACAGAAACAAATATTGAAAAAAAGACACTACAAAACATTCATATAAGTCAATGTTTTGTATAAATTAATGCTTTGTTATTTTGCAGCCTCAAGAAGTTTGTGACCCGAATCCCTGTAAGAATGGAGGATTTTGTTGCCAGCAAGGTGTATCCAATTGTCCACCAAATATTCCTCCTGGAGACTTCCAATGTTTCTGTCTAAATGGCTACAGTGGTGATCGCTGTGAAATTGAGATTGACCAGTGCTTGTCTTCTCAAGAACCCCCATGTGCAAACAATGGTCGCTGTATAGATACTGCAAACTCTTTTATCTGCGAGTGTTCATCCGGTTACTCGGGTGACCGTTGTGAAATTGATATACCATGTTCACCAGATCCATGTGTAAATGGAGTTTGTAACATTATCGGGGATACGTATAGTTGTTCGTGTGATCAAGGATATAACGGTCAGAACTGTGATGTTGAAATCCAACCATGCGATAGTTTGCCGTGTTTGAATAACGGACAATGTCAAAACATCGGAGACAATTACAGTTGTACGTGTCCATCAAATTATGTCGGCGATCAATGTCAAACAATAATTACACCCTGTGATAGCAACCCGTGTGTTAATGGCGTATGTACAGTGACAAGTAATGGATATCTCTGCCAATGTAACACAGGATACACTGGAGATAATTGTGAAACGCGTGTGCTGCCTTGTGACTCCGGGCCATGTGTTAACGGAAACTGTGTCGACCTTGGGAATTCTTACACCTGTCAGTGTTTGTCTGGGTATACTGGTTTTAATTGCGATCAGCAGATCATGCCTTGTGATAGTGAGCCATGTGTTTATGGCACCTGCTTCAATAATGGTGATACTTACTTCTGTAGCTGTTTCTCTGGATTCACAGGCACAAACTGTGCATCTACACTTCCTCCAATGCCATGTGACAGCAATCCGTGTTTAAATTCTGGTACTTGTACAAACAATGGATTCGATTCCTTTAATTGTGTGTGTACTGGATTATATATTGGTAAGACTTGGCTATAAATTCATTTTTTTTAAAATTCAATCCTAATATGTTGTTTGAAGGTTTGTATGGCGAAATAAAATTTTTATATAAAGTTTGCGTTCCACCATGTATGTTAGTTCTGAATAGAACTGTTTCTCGATGTTTCGATCAATATGCTTTGATCATCATCACTCCTTATTATCAATAATCCTAATACGATTGGTCACTTGACCGTTAATGAGTTTTTATTTTTATTTGATTTATGTAAAACTTAATAATTAATTTCTATACTTGTTTATTACTGTTGACACGGTTGAATATCTCTGATACTACTTGATATTTCGATCAATATGCTTCGATCAAACTCACGAATGGTTTAAAATTTTTATTCAGTTCAACGATAACAAACTATAATAATAAATTCAAATAAGCAACAATAACATAAACAAAGATTGGAACATTATAGAGATTTAACAATTTTACCCTTAAATACATTTAAACTATCATAAAATAAATCAATATCCAAACAACTAATGATTTCTTTTCAGAACTACAAAAACGATATACAGGAAACTTATATACATGCATATAAAAAATGTATAAATAATAAATTTTAATGTTATTGATATATTTTATTTGATAATTAAGGCGACAGATGCGAAACCCAGCTACCAAGTCCTTGTGATACTCAGCCTTGCCAGAATAGCGGGCTTTGTGTGGAGACAAGCTCTGCAAGTGGTTATACATGTACCTGTAGAGGTGGATATGTTGGTGATCTTTGTCAGACTGTTGCTGTGTCATGTAATCCAATAAACCCTTGCCAAAATGGAGGAGATTGCTATGAAGATAGCATTGGTAAAATATTTTGATTTTTATTTTATTTACCCTTGAAAAATTTAACGTACCACAGAGGAATTAATAAACTAAATGTAAAAATAAAGTGAAAGAAAGAAGAAAGCAATTTTTTATCTTTAGTTTGTATGTAAATTACTTTTAAACTGAGAGTTATAGTATGGCTTTAATGTGTAGAGCTGGCATTTATCTTTTTGCCATACCACCACTAGTTTTATCTCAATGTATGGACATCATGTGTCCAAATACAGTAGTTTTATGCTTAAATATTGTAGTGATCATCATCATGTCCATATATGGGCGCATCACATTTTGTCACATAAAATTTGATAGTGTAGATATGCATAAAGATTTGAATCATTGACTAAGATGATTTTTATGCTAATTATGTTTTTATCAATCTCGTCCCCAGGTCCATTCTGTATTTGTGCTGATAGCTATCAGGGATTATGGTGTGACATATCTGCTGGTGTATGCTATCCCAATAACCCTTGTCAAAACGAAGGTATTTGCTGGGACCAAAATGGACAGGTATGTATGTAACCTAGTTATAAAGTAGATTGGTTAACATTGGGACTAACCTGGTTATAAAGTAATACTTGTAAAATTAACCAGTTTATAACTTTAGTTACTAGTTTAATTATTCTGATTTATTCAATATATCTTATTTGAAGCTTTTTTGTGATTGTCCTCGTGGCTTTGATGGAACATTATGTGAAAACGTCATCGTAGCTACTGGATGTGCCGGTAATCCATGCGTCAGAGGAGATTGTTTAGAAGACGGATTAGGACAATTTGTTTGCAGGTGATTATTTTAAATATTTTGTATGGGAAAAAAAATTAGGGTATTTATATATATTTGTATGTGACAAACAACTGATATTCCTTTTCAATGGTAATAAATACCAGTGATTAAAGTACAAATGGACTGGATGATAGCACCATGATGACAATACATTACTATGAAAGGGTTTCTGCATTTTTCCTGAATAGATAGATATTTTTAAAAACTTTATTGAATGACAATGTATATAATTTCGTTTGTCCACTTATGATAATAAATCGATTAAAATATACTGTTATTTGTTTATTTAGATGCCCACCTGGTTACAACGGGCAACGTTGTGAATTTTCGGATGACTGCAGTGTCACCCCATGCCAGAATGGAGGGGTGTGTAACTTGTTGAACGGCATCTACGAATGCTCATGTCCGAGTGGTTTCAGTGGTACACTTTGTGAACGTGTTTCTGACCTATGTTTGTCAAACCCATGTCAGAACGGTGCGACCTGTGACACATTAGGATCAGCCTATGTTTGTAACTGTATACCAGGTTAGTGGAGTTTATCAGTGACAAATCGTAAACCTCCCTGCATAATAATGTTTATATTCCTCAGTTAATTGTTGTGGATATACTGTACATGACAGGTTTATATTTTTGGCTCTAAATGGTGTAACCATGGAGAAATTTTTGATGACCATGTGTATTTTATTACAAACACATTAGTAGTTGTACATCAATACTTTATAACATATTAATTTGGTTTATTAAGTTACAATTGATTTATGTGAACTTCTTAAAAGTCGTTGATTAATCAACTTTATTTTCTAATATTGAACTGTTCAGTGTGTTGGTACCCATGAACACCAACTTTTAGTGGCCATGATATAAGATAGTCTATTGTTTTCCAAAATTCCTTGTAAACATGATAGCTTAAGATCAGTGGTTGGTTCCCACTAGCGACTCAACGTAAAATAACCTACGCAACGTAAAAAAATGCCCTTCCAATAATTGTGTTTTTACCCCGTCTGCGTGATATCAAACCTGCGATTTTTGTAGCACTGTTGCGTCGTCGGTTCTCACTTGTGATTACGCAATACAGCACTTTGCGTCAATACGTTTTATATTTTATTTTAGGATATTTTGGTACATCCTGTGAATTTGATAGAGATGAATGTATAGGGAATTCTTGTCAGAATGGAGCTACTTGTCTTGATCAAATCAATTTTTATACGTAAGCTATCATTCGTTGTAGAATGTCTATACGTTTGTGTGATTGCTAAATAACTTCAATGTACTGTATAAAGCATTTTATTTATGTGCTTTTCAAAGGACATAAATATGGGAACATTTCCAAAAAAGTCAACGACATTCTTTATTCAACAATAGTATATAACATACATAGTTCAACATATCAGACAATACATTACTGCAAGACTCACTCATATCTATGCCATATGCATCTAGTTGAATGTAAATTATACACATATTTCTTTATTTTTCTTCTCTTGTCTCAATTGTCTCTTTTTTTTTCCTCCACCCTCCTCCACACATCCTCCAAACTGGTGCACACTATATTTACTTCTTACGCACATAAAAAACAAAGTTTGGTGTTTTTTGTGCATGAATACAAATCAATAACATATCCTAACTTTTACGGTTGCTCCATTTATTGACAGGTGTGTATGTGCTGCGGGTTATTCTGGTACTCTATGTGAAATACAGTCAAGCTGTGCTAATCTCCCCTGTCAGAATGGCGCTGTCTGCTTCAACGTACCCAATTCTATCTATGGCACAACATATACATGCCAGTGTACAACAGGTTATGCAGGTGCCAACTGTGAGAGTCTACAAGATGCGTGTGCACGGAATCCATGCCCGCAAAATGTGCCATGTCAGAACTTGGCAGACAGTTTCTCCTGTAATTATTGTGCAAGTAAGTATTACATATTATACAGATATTGCCTGCTTAGAGGTGAAATATAAGATTTGACATCCCCGAGGGAATGATATTTTGCTCGAGGGAAATATATTCCAGAGAGCAAAATATCATTCCCCGAGGGGATGTCAAATCTTATATTTTACCAATTTAAAAGGCGATATCTGTTATAGGCTATGTAATATTGAAGCTTAAGGCCTACCTAATTTAAAATGTGCACACTGTAGAAATGGTATTTCCTGCACCTGTGAGATTGCTTTGCTTAAACCGAACATGATTGAAATGTTTAATTCTCTTTTCAAACTTTCTACAAATTAATGATACAAGTTTTTTTTTTATTTCATCAGGCAATCCTTGTTTAAATGGGGCTGGATGTAGTTTGGATGTATCTAATATAAAGGGTTACACCTGTACATGTCAACTTGGATATACAGGTGACTTTTGTCAGACGAATATAAATGAGTGTGTATCTAATCCATGTGCAAATAATGGAAATTGCCAAGATTTGGTAAGTGCCTCTTAATATTCATTCATAAATGAAAGATTAATTGGATTGAATAAAGTATGAATATTTCACAGTAGCTGACTCTGACTGCTATACGCTAATGAGGCAATCAGTACGATTAACTGTGCATGTAATTTTAACTTTTCTATAGGCATGGTCTGCCATGCATGTAATAAGTTAGTCGACTGTACGTCAATTTCATTATTTTCTATTGACACAGTCAACTGTGGTCTAATACCTGTGTTCAAGGTTTACTTTACATGAGATGTACAGTACTATGGAGAAATTAGCCACTTCTACTCCTATGTTTTAAATGAGTTGAAGGAAAAAAAGGAAATATGATTTTATACAAATATTATAAATAGTTTATATAATTATTGTCACTGTTGCTTTATGCTGTTTTCCAAGACTTCATTGCACAACCTTTAAAAATCATCCCTATCATTCCTACTGTACTAAATGATACCAGGGATTCTAAAATAACAATCAATTTTCTTTTAGGTAAATGGATACATATGTAACTGTTTAAATCCATACTTTGGTACACTTTGCCAGAATACCATCTGCGACAACATTCAGTGTGCAAACAGCGCCCCATGTTTGCCTTTGACAACATCAACATTCTCTTGTCTTTGCCTCGTTGGAACTACTGGGACAACGTGTTCAGAGAGTATGCTATACTTCTTTATTATTCATTTGTATTTATTCATATATAAAATCTCCAATCGGGTTTGAACTATACCATGAAAGCCCCAGTGGTCTAATGGATAGGACAGCTGCATATCAAGCAGAAGGTCCAGGTTTGAATCTCGGTATATATATATATATATATATTATAAATACTGTATAGACATTTTAAAATGTGTTTAGTCATAAAAAAAATATGTACAGTTTATTTGTTTAATACTTATTGTAATTATTGTATTCTTATATGACAATAGGTTAAGATATTATATTTTTGGGGTAAATAACAGTTTTATTTGTATTTGTTAGGTTTATCGGTACAGATCCCATCATTTGGTGATAACAGCTATCTGCAATACAGTCACACATTTACATCTCCGTTGGCTATCACAGTGTCCGCTTCATCAAGCCAGTCAAATGGGTTGATACTTTATGTAGTACCCACTGTAGAAAATGGTAATGTTTTTCATTTATTCCTAAATTTACTATTTTGAAACTCTCTATTTCTTTCTAGATGCCCAGCTTTTTATTATTAATCCTCTTATACGATAATTCTTGCGAAAGTACAGTATATACTTACAGTATCTGTAATATTATTTTTGTTCATGTAGGTGACTACATGGCACTTTATTTACAGTCAGGAAGAATAGAGTTTCGAATGAGGTATAGTCTGCTTCCTAGCGTTGTATCTCTGACCAGTCAGCTATCGTATGGAGATGGTAACTTTCACACTATTGATATTGAGCAATCTGGACAGAACTTGTTGATATCTGTTGATGAAGCAGACAGATTGTCCACAGTAGTTAGTGGAACAACCTTCACTGGATTGAGTAATGTGTATGTTGGTGGATTAGCACCGGTAAGTAGATTTTCAGTGTTATAACAGCATCTGTTTGATGGTTTAATATGGTTAAGTGCAAAATTAGGATGTTTGTCTTTATTTGTAACTTTTATATGATGTCTAAAAGAAGAATTATAAATTTTGTAGTATAGTCAAAATAATTTTCCTTTTTTAAATGCATATTTATAAAAGACGCTAACTTTTCAATAAATTGTGTTTAGAATGTTATACCCCGAGTATCCTTTGTAAGGGACACATTGGACGGCTGTGTACAAGACCTACAGCTTAGTGACCAAGTCATTGATCTGCTTAATTCTTACAATGCTGGCGCTAATATAGGAAACTGCCTCGTGGATGTCTGTGAAAATATTGACTGCAATGGAAGAGGGCAGTGTGTTGAGCAGGTAGAGTTAATGTTGTATGATCTCTTTAGTAATATCATTATTCAGTCTAATTTACTATTTTATAACATATGAATGAAATAAAAAAAATATTGTTGAAAAGAAAACACCATTGCAAATTAGCAATAGGTAGCTTACGTATCAGACGATACAATTAAATATTAATTCCATTTTATTTCATGAAATGAAGCTTAAAAAATATAATTTTCTGAAAATTTAAGTCTGGTTGGGTTGTTTTCTCCCCTCACATAAGTCGTTTATTGCCAAACCATTTCTTCAAAATTGCCATTTATTTTTTTCTTTAAACACCTTTATATTCAAAAAACTTGATTTTGCAGACTGGAAGTAGTTATGTGTGCAGTTGTAACTCTGGATATGGTGGAATTGACTGTGAAGCCTCAATCTGTGTTGGTAATCCTTGTCTGAATGGCGGATCATGCCTTGATAATCCTGAAGGAACTGAATGTTTATGTCCCATTGGATTTGCGGGTCCAGTATGTGAAACAAGTATGTACATGTGGATTTATTGTTTTTCTTTAAAAAGTGTTTAGTGTAAAATAATTGCATAATTTTATCTTTTTTTCCCCTGGTTACCGCTTCAGAACCAGACTCTGGTTCTGTACCTTATCAGCACACTGGGAGATAATTTCCTCCTTTTGAATAGTATACAATGTATGTACACAGCATTAATATCTTTACATCCCATCCGAAGGACGAGGTAATGAGAATAAAGCATCTTGTCTAAGGATACAAGCACTATAGGCAGGTCTCAACCCCATTCTCGCATGCCTTACCATTACACAGGTTGTTGTCTAAAGCAATAGTTTGAAAAAAAAGTGTGATGTGCTTAAATATCGTAGTGATATGGCCAAATATTGTAGTGATATGACATCATCACATTTTTTGTGACATAAATTTTGATAGTGTAGGCAGAGCTTTAGACTCTGATTTATCACCAAATTGCTTCAATATTTTATTATATAAAATCACAGACTCTCTGAAGACCAAAACCTTATAGGGTTCCAGTTGGACCTAACATTTAAAATATTTTAAACTATCTGGAATATGAGCAAGTATACAGTTTTTTAATATAAACTTTTTTTTTCAGGCGTTCAGACAGATGTTCCTTTCTTTTACCAAAATTCCTACATAAAGTTCCCATTGCCACCAGATTCGTCTGTACTTAACAGTCTTACCTTTACGATACAATTCCGTGCGGAAGATCCCAATGGTCTTCTGCTGTACAGTCGTCAAGATAACATCATGGGTGATTTCTTTGCTTTATCATTGACAAACCAACGAGTTGAGTTTGAATTCAATCTTGGTAGGTTGTATATTTAATCATTTTGAGATTTTATAAAATAAAAATTACATTTTGAATTTGTTTACAATGTGATCATATGATTAATTATGTTTATCAGTGAACCAGAAAAGTCTTCAATGTTTTAAATTTATAAAAAAATTAAAGCAAATTTCAACTTAAAATATATATTTATTTTTTTAATTTTATTTCAACAATATTTAAGAAGAGTGGTCCATCCAGCCAAAGCTGATCATTATATTATAAATGTAACAAAAATTGTTTAATTATTTATATATATTACAGGAGGAAGCACAGGTCAGTTGGTCAGTGACATTATACCTCTCAACACATGGGTTACGGTAACTGTTATAAGGACAGGAATAGATGCTCAAATGGTTGTCTCAGGTCAGAGGTTAGTACAAAGGTCATTACAATAATCTAATAGAGCTAGGATAGCAACTGTTTTATGTTAGAAAGTAATTTCTAACACATGGGTTACAGTAACTGTTATAAGGCCAGGAATAGATGATCAAATGGTTGTCTCAGGTCAGAGGTTAGTACAAAGGTCATTACATAATCTAATAGAGCTATAGCAACTTTTTTATTTACGAAGATCTTTAGGTTAGAAAGTAATTTAAAGCGTGTACTCATTATAGAGTACTAACATTTTGGCGAAACTAACTTAGTGTAAGACCAGTTACCAGAAGGCAATGAAAAAAACTTACAGTAATGTGATTAAACTAATCTACATATTCTTTGACTTTAGAATATGTTTTTCTGAAGATGTTTTATAAATAAATCTTTTTATAATGATAGCTTAATAATAATTTCTCATTTTTGTCTTATAGCACAAAACTTGGATCTGCTGGTGGATCTTTGACCTCTCTCAATGTTAACCCAGAAGTGTTTGTTGGTGGAATGGATGATCTTACTCCAGCTTCATTGAGGGCGCAAGTGTTTTCTGGTTTTTCTGGCTGCATATTGTCATTAACAATACAAGGACTTACTTATAGGTAAGTGTAAATGGAATGCCCGATTCACACACAAAAATGCAACAAAAAATGTAATAAAAAAAATTGTTACATAGATAACTCATCAGTAGTTTGTAATGTTGTAATTTAAACGTAATAATGTAATATGCGCAATATACCGCTGTGTTTTACATCTGTGTGATCTTTACCAACTTGTTGAGATTTTACACAGATTTATAATGGTAACACTTTCACATGTTCTTACCAATTGTATCAATATGTTACATATTGTAATATTGTTGTACTTGTGAATCAGGTATAAAGCTCTGTCTATCACTATCAAACTAGTTTGACAAAAAAGTGTGATGTGCCCAAGTATGGTAGTGACATGTCCAAACATGGTAGTGATGTGACATCATCATGCCCATATATGGGCACATCACATTTTGTTTGTCACGTACAGTTTGGTGGGTGTAGACAGAGCTTAAGACAAAAAAAGAAAATAAATCTTACTATCTTTATAATATCGTTACTTTGAATGACTAAATACAACATATCCCCAAATAAAAACACATATTGAGAATGTTATGTTTCTATCAAGAATCAGATGACTGACACTGAATTCTGTTTTATACTGTGGATGTCATTCCTGCAATCAGTATTATGAAGTGTTTGTTTATAACTAACAATGCATAGTTATTGAATCATTATATAAATATATGTTTGTATTGTTTATTAGCTTCTCCTCTGGTGGATACATAAGCGGCGCTAACATTGCCCAGTGTGATGAAGACCTTTGTCAGGCTACGCCCTGCTTAAACCAGGCTACATGTATAACAATCCCTGGCTCCTACATTTGCAACTGCCAGCCTGGGTTTACAGGAACAAATTGCGAGTCCAGCACAGACTTTTGTTCAAACAATAATTGTGCAGATGGCTCTACGTGTATTTCTGGTAGGAACACGTTCACATGTTCCTGCCCTCTTGGGAAAACTGGTGTGACGTGCTCAGACAACTTAGGTGAGTTCTATGCATCAATAACAAATTTATAGTTTATTTCTAAATAAGAAACATCCCTTAACAATAATGGTATAATCAAGTAGTAGTGGAGGTGTAGCTTGGCTTCCAATCCCAAGGTACAGGGTTCAATCCTAACCCATAGTTGGAGCTAATAACAGTTTCTACTCCATATCTAAAATGTTATACAGTCAACTCTCCAAATACAGGACTCCCTGAAACGCGAAAATCTCCCAATAATAGACTTTTCGTGAGGTCCAAAAGGTCCCAAATTCTTTTTTTAACATTAAAAACACATTCTGAATACCAAACTTTCTGGAAATCCAGACATATTTGGCCAGCCCATAGGTGTTTAGTATTGGAAGACTATATATTTTATTCCCATAATATACAATAATTTCTTTGATGTAAATTATTATTTTTTATCCACAATATATTAGATTTAACATCCTTGATACCAGAATTCAGTGAAACATCTTTTATCACGTTTGGTTCCCCTGTTGGTCTGAATAAGGAAACTCGTATTAGTCTTTTAATCAGGCCAACATCTGGCTCTGGACTCCTGTTGTACATGGAAGATCAGTTCAACACTGCTGGTGATTTCTTTGCTCTTGGCCTCATAAATAGCATGGTGCAATTTAGATACAAAATGGGTTAGTAATTTTGTCATTTTGATCCATATACTACATATAAATAACCTGTGTTTGCAGTTAAGAACAAGTGCTGATTTACATTTCCAGTTAAATGTGTGCAGAAGGAGGACAAACTTTAAGTCATGGCCACCAGATTAAAATTTTTTTAAATATAAATAAAAAATAAATAAATAGATTTTCTTTAACTTTTACAGTCATTTCAAATTTCTTTTTTCCCTTTATTATCTACAATAATCAATACAATCAATCAATATATCCTTTTAAATTTAAATAAAATAATAATGAATTACTGCTTTTCTAGTTCCTATGTCAGCCATATTTCTACTTTGAATATCATTCTTATTTTACCAGGGGGAGCAACAGCAATTGTTAGCAGTACCATAATAAGTTTAAATAGTTGGCATCAAATTACTGTTACAAGAATGGCACGTACTGCTGATTTGTATGTAGACAACATAAGATATACCATCCAGGCAGGAGGAACAGCAGTTAGTTTAACAGCAGACAGCAGCCTATACATTGGGGGTCTTCAGGACTTCACAATACTTCATCCGGAAGGTGGATTCGTTACTGGCTTCTCTGGGTGTATCCAAGATCTTCAGGTTTGTAATTTTAACTTTTATTTTGTGAGTGATGATGTACAATAAGTATTCAGTCAAATTAAAGTCAATATTGCATATTTTAGATTGGTGGAACTACATTCCTTCCATTGCCATGGGAAACAGCATTGAGTGGAAGAGATATCAGTTATTGCTCATTTTCACCGTGTACCAGCTCTACCTGTCTAAATAATGGAATATGCCGTATTATCAGTGACCAACAATTTGAATGTATATGCACCTCAGGGTGGACAGGTCAAACATGTGACACGGGTAAGGCTTTTATTCTGCCATTATTTTGTTGTGAGTAATTAGATCATAGATGTATAACATTATTGATAAAAGAATATGTCAAATATTAATTCTGTATTATTATTTAAACTACAAAAATGTGTAAATATTTCAAAATTGATTTTAATTATTTTGTCTTCTTTTTTTTAGTGAGCACAATTAGTGTTCCATCATTTACAGCATTATCATACCTATCCTTCAACTTCATACTTGTAACGTCTTCGAACACTGAGATAACAATAGAGTTTAAGCCTGAAGACAATAATGGATTACTTCTATGGAACAGTGAAAACAATGATTTCATTGGTCTTGGCTTAGTAAATGGCAATGTTCAGTTCGCATTCAACTTGGGATCAGGTATGAATAGTAGTAGAAAATAATTACTCATTAATTACATTAATTTTATTATGTCTTTAGGCAAATGTGGTCAAGGATTACCAATAGTAAATTAATCACTGTCCTATCACATAGGTAGTAATCCCCCCGATACAGGGACTATTTTGTGAACCAGTTCACCGAGGTAACCCCTACTCGTGCTGATATTGTTGCCTCTTTGGGTACGGTAAACGGCGCCCCTGCCTTAACCACTTGGTCATTTGACTCACTTATTCCATAATTACACACAATTGTGTACCAGTATGGTGTATTCTTGGGCCAGTGCTGCATATTCTTGCCAATATATTTTTAGGCCACAACTAAATTTAAATTGGCTTTAAAAACCTTGAAAGGTCTCACATATTTTACCTACATTTTTCACAAACTACTGTACATGAAATTGATAACATAATAACCATCCTGCATTAAACAGTCTGAATTTGTAGGAACTGGTTTTTTTAAAGCCTAATAATCATTCATTCCTTTTCATATTATTATTATTATCATTTGATTTAAAATTGTTAGGTAAAATAATTATGATTTGGAATAAAAGTAAGTGAAAATTTCAGCTAAGTAAAAAAGTAAAAAATAATGTAGCTATAACTACTTTATCTTCACAACCCTATCTAAATGTTACTATTTATTAATTTCAACAGGCAGTTTGATCCTCACTAGCTCTACTGTAGTAAGGCTGAATGAATGGAACATTGTCAGGGCTTCCAGAAACATAAAAGATGGCTCTTTAAGTTTGAATGATGATTTTGCTGTGACTGGTACAACACAAGGGTCAAGTGTGGGATTAGACACAGGTGTAATTACATTTGTAGGTGGTATTCCATCTACTATAAGCCTGCCTACAGAAATTCTGTTCAATAGTGGTATGTACCTTTATATCATTAGGCCTGATAATTATTTTTATTTAGACTATTTTTTTTTGCCTCATGAAAATATTACTTTTCATTTTGTAAACCACACAGCATACAAAGAAATGTGTGAAATATATGTTATATACATAAAAAAAAAGGCAAATTTACTCAAAAAATCAGCACTGTCTTCACTCAATCACGCCCTCAATTTATAATGAGACATTTATATAGCATTATTTCGAAAAGATCAGAGTGCTTTGAGTGTTTGTTGATTTTTTAAATTATCTAGACATTCATTATTTGTATATTAATACACTAGTACATTATTGATAAATACTAATAATATTGACTAAGTATAGGTCTTGGGTATGAATTTGGGAAAGATTTTGGAATATGATTAAACTTAAATTGTATTAACAATTTAGAAAACAGGTTTTGTATCTGAATTTAGCCTAAATTAGGGAGAGTGTTTATACTTGAACGTGCAATTATGAGCATTACATGTGAGTGGGATGTAGATAAAAAAAGTGTGTAATCAATTTGTTTTGGCAGGTTTTGTTGGCTGCATTAGAACAGTTGACATCAATATTCAAGATGTTGATCTGAGTAGTCCAGATGATGGTTTAGATGTATCAGAGTGTTTAGACAGTGTCTGTAACCTTCAAGATCCCTGCCAAAATGGGGCTACTTGTACAGACGCTCCTAATGGATTTACCTGTCAATGTCTACCGGGATATCTTGGTATGAAATAATGCATTAGTTGACACTGTACATATTTTTATACTTTATTTACCTTTGTTTAATGATATGATATAACAGTTATAATGGCATTCTTCATTTGTTATAAATAATTAAAATATCATTAAGGTTAATTTGAAATCGTAAAGATGAGAGGTATCGATCGCGTTGAGCAGGCTAATTACACAGATGTTAAAGGTGTGAGTATAGCTTTGGTAATCTGGACAATTGAGTTAATCTTATTGGCCGTGAACATTTTCAACATAATCTTAAGGATTATATGTTTACTATAATGATGCCTTTTTATCCTTAGGTGACGTATGTGATCAAAGCGCATGTGATAACTTAGCAAGTAGTCAACAATGTCAGAACGGTGGCACCTGTTATGTAAATGAGAATGGACAACCTTCATGCTTGTGCACAATTGACTATTTCGGGGATCTATGTGGTCAAAGTAAGAATAGTTTTCTTTTTTATTTCAAAATTATCTCCTCTTAAAGATATATTAACATTTTTTACTTTTTTTAAGAAACGATGTATTATATAATTATAGTATGTTGTTAGGTTTTGTGCTGGACCTTTTGAAAAACAACAATGTCCCCTTTGTGGGACAACGTTGATATTGTCATCCAGTAGAAATATGTTTATAAATAAAAAAATAAATAAAATATTGTCCCACTGAAAAAATTATTTTAAAAAAATTTGTTGTTGAATATGTCATTTTAACGTTGCATAATAATTATTCATTTTGACCAAAAACTTGATCGCTAAAAAATTATTTACCTTTAAAAATGTAATTTAAAGCAAAAAAACACTTAAATTGTCTGGCAGACAATGAGTTTTTGGTTTAAACGAACCGTTTATTTTTTGCTTTGTTTCTAAAAAAGTGAACTTTATTAAAAATGCAAAATGGCCTATTTAAAGTCGGATTTTATTCTTAATTTTTCCTGATTTTGGGGGACAATACATCTTTAATTATAGACCACTTTAGAAATCAGCTGTCATAGTCCAAGTGGCCCCTTAATAGGAGTTTCTCATTAATAGAAGTTGGCCATGTGTTAACTTATACATTTCTTCTTGTATCATGGCAAAGTGTCCCTTCAATAGGATTTCTACTGTAATTACAAAAGCAAATTCAAAGTAGTTAAGTTTCAATAATTGATTCATTTAGCATTTAATATATAATATACTGTACTAATTATAATACCAGATATAAAGGTAAGCAAAAGTGATTTGTTTCATGTTATTGAATTTTCTGATTAAACATTGATATGTATATTAATCATATATTGATATAAAAAAGATTGTATATTCTTTAAAAGCAACACATGCTTATGATGTATACTATCTGAAGGCTTTATAATCAGTTAATGTTGCGACCATGAATAAGAAGAAATCCACTGAAAGTTGTTGGTCTGTGACTGTTACTGTATACAGAATTATGAGCAGGAACTTCCAAGTATACACGATCGCCAAATCTCAGTACGATTATAGCCGTGTTACTTGCAATATCCGAGTGATCGTCTTGATCAGCGTTAAAAGCAGAGACGACTAATTTTCCATTGTGCATAAGCTTTACGTAAACGTCCTCAGCGCTGCTCTGTCGCATGGCATGAAACGTGAAGTGGTAAACACCTGGTGTGTCACAGATGTATAACCCCGAGCGATGATCAAAATCTTTTCCAACATCTGTTACTTCTGCGTCGAATGTTAATATTTGTGCAGCGTTGCTGGATTTCAATACAGTTGTACGAACAGCTGTAAATGCAGAATACTGGTACGGACTCAAACCCTCTTCAAGTATGCCTCCTCCTCCCTCACCTGGATTGACAACACCAGTACCTGTACCTGGAGGGCCAGGTGGACCCATTAGTCCAGGAACGCCATGTAAACCAGGTGCCCCAGCTTCTCCCTTCTGGCCCGGTTCTCCTGGTAGCCCAGTTAACCCTGGCACGCCAGACTGTCCGTCTAAACCTTGCACACCTGGGCTTCCATGTTGGCCTGCAATTCCTGGTTGACCAGGAGAACCATTCTTTCCTGGTTCACCAGCTGGACCTGTTGGACATTCTATTGGACAGACTTGTTGATCCGGGTCTGGATTTGGGTTTGGATTGGGATCAGGATCTGGATCAGGATCCACAATTTCTGAAACAGACGATGAGAAACTTTTCTCCTGACCATCGCATAAGAGAATCCATGGCACTAGAAAGGCAATGAGAAACTTGTTCATTCTGAAAGGAGAAAGAAAATTTAATTATATATTGTAATAATATAATTTATACAATACAGAACTGTAGTTATAATTATTTACTAGAATTTCGCAATATAAAATATACAAATATTTCTTAATTCTCACTAGATTAAGTTTAAAATAGATATTTTAAATGTTTTTTAACTCCTTTCCTATTTGCAAAATCAAATTCCACAGATTTGTTTCATTTTTTTGTATATGCATTGTTTTGATTTTTTGTTTTGTTATATTATTAAAAGTACCTAGACTTGTCCCTTTTTTATATTATTTATTCATTATTTTAATTAGTATATTTATCTTTCCAATATGAAGTGAAAAGCCGTCTATAAACTAGACTAACAAGTACATAGGCCTAATAATCATGAAAGAATAAAATTCATAACTGAGACTGAGTAATTTTTGAATGACAGTATCCAGGGTATATAACCTTTTAAATTTGCTTGGAAGGAAACTTATAATTAAGTTAAGTACTAGAAATTCTTAGTAAACCATTCTAAGCTACTTGTTTTGCAAAATATTTAATTTCATTGACTTTGAAAAAAAAGCAGTACTCATGGATTTATATATAGTATTGTTAAAACAGATCTCACGCCATTCTCATCGATCTATGAGAAATGTATCTTAAGACCTCACTTATTACTGGTAGTTTTAATAGAGATGGCATTTAGAGTTAATTTATGTAGAACTTAAGAAGTCCTTTGTTGTAAATAGCATTCATAGTATAATTCAAACGATAATAATTGGGTTGAATTTAAGTTTTAAATTTAATGATAGTGTTGACACAAAAAAGTGCTATTTAAATGCTCATTTAAAAGTGTTACTATATCTCGGTGATTTAGTTTGTTTTGGACAGTTTATGTCAAATTTGATTACAAGAAAACCATGGTTCTTTATGTAATTAAACTTTCTTGAAAACAATTTGGCGCTAGTGTATTATGTTAAAGTTAGATTGATTTATCGCCCATGATTCAGGTGTCACAATTTGTCTATTGTAAATAGAGTATGGACATACCAAGAATCGGCTATGCATACAGGTGATAGACAATTTGAATAGAATAATAAAGTCTTACTTAAAACAAAATAATATATGAATTTAATCAACAAATTAGCAGTGAATGAGTTAATAACAAAAAACATTTATAATCTGATTTCAAATTCCAAGCATACAAATTAGTTAAGTACACAATAAAGTATTATTAATATCAAACTATTTAAATATGTATGCATGACAAAGCTTCAAAATAGCATTAAGAATTCATGAAAAAACTTACCTTATTTTTTATTGTGACGTTAGCACACACTACAGGCACCCACCCTGACTTCTTTGAAAAAATAAACTGTTTGGCTTGCGGCGGACAATGTTTTATGAAAGCCGGATGCCTTTGTCCTTTGAGACAGACACCTAGCATATAGCCAACAACGTAATTGACAGGAAATCAAATAACTGGCTAGTTTTAATCAATATTTCCATCATATCTCATCACTGTCTTCCTTCTTTGATAATTCCAATTTGATTATCAATAAATTTGACATATTTTTTGGATATGACCTTCTGAAATTCCTGGAAGGCATTCAATATCATCTGATTCAATTTTAAATTTTAGTAACAAAGAGTTTGTTAATGGGATGTTCTTTGTTCTGTATTGAATTAAAATATATAGGGGACACCTTTGTAGAGTATTACTTGTCCCTTGGATAGGGGTTAGCTGCAGTGTTTAAACATATATTTTAAATTTTATTAATAAATAGGGTGTCCCAAACAGTTCTACTGTATATAGTAGGGAGGTTTGGCAACCTTACGAATACGATAACGAAAACGGATACGTCACACATTTGTGAAACTTTTCGAGCTGATCCCTATTTCATATTCCTAAAGCGTATTCGTGTTGACGAATATCACCAGTCATATTCGTAACTACAAAACGAGTATAGTTTCTGAGCTATTTTGCACATTTTGTATTTCAATCAGGAATGATTCATGATTATAAAATAATTATACTTTTATTGAAAGTAATTTACTAAAGTAATTTACTAAAATGCCAGGTCAATAAATAGCAGTTTTTAAAGTCCTCACTCGCTTTGATGTTGGCCTAGGCAGCCAAGCACCAAGCAACACGTACCCGCGCTTCACTCAAATTTACCGCAGTAATATTTTGGACGGGGCCCTCAATATTTCGTTGCCATGCGAAGGTGACAGATTTTTACTGGCTTACGAAAAACTAATACGTGTGCGTGACGTATTCGTTTTCGTATTCATAAGATTGCGAAACCTCCCTATTGTTTTTTTTTTAAAAAGCTGTACATATTTTGTAGAAATACAGGATATGAAAATGGAATTTATCTCTTAGCATTGAAATACAAAAAATAGTAAGATTTTATAATTTCTTTTGAAAAACAAGGTATGTAAACAATTGAGGTCATTATACAATTCAACATTTCAATACTTGCATTATTATTGTATCATTATTTGTATAATTATTATCCTTTCTCTTATTTTTTAGGTCCAAATGTATTCAACATAGCTGATTTTAGTGGTCGTAGCTATCTTCAGTATGGACGTGAGATCATTGCAAGGTAATTGATATTTTTCTCAGTATATTTTTTGATCGTCTTCAGGAGTGAGAATGACAATCTCTCTCCTGAGGACGATCAAAAGATATTGAACAAAACGTCGAGAAACTCAACATTCTTTTCAAAACTAATATATGTGTTGTACCGCAAACTTTATATCAACATGATGTAAACACATTTGTAAAATAGTATAAAATTGTTTAGTATTGTTTAGTTATTGGTTAAAAATTTTAAAAATACCACTTATCTGATGATTTACTATTGGTAATCCTTGGCCACACATGCCTAAAGACATAAAATAAAATAGATAAATAAAATAAATTATTTGTATTTTTTGTTCTTTTAACAGCGATTTTAACAGCAATAGGTTTGCTATAGTGTTTAATACTCGCGATGCCAGTGTGGATAGTTTAATACTATGGAATGGTGAAAACATGGAAGATGACTTTATTGCTCTTGGTATAAAATCAGGTCGAATTGAGTTCACCTTTAACCTTGGGTCAGGCATCGGCAGGTTGGCAACAGACTTGATTGTTGAGAATGGCTTTTACAATGTAAATGTAGACAGGTTGGTGTTTTTTCTATAAGTTTAGTCACACATGTTTGTTTGAAGAAACAAAGTAAATCCAAAGGAGCTTATGTCTGGTGAGACGGCAAAACGTTTACATGTATTGCCGTATTTGTATTGCGTTGATGCATTCTATGTGCGTAAAACACAGACATAGTTGTGTGTCTGAGTAGGCTGCTTATTGGATAGTCATTCATTTATATATTGAATGCTTTTAGAATTTATTTTATTTAATACATCAACATCCTGGAACTTAAACTGTGAAGTTATTAAAGATTTTATGAATATTTAATTTAAGTTAAGAGCTTAATAATCTGTGACATTTATTGTGACAATCCATCTTGCTAACTGCTAGACTACTTTCAACAGAACCTCTATGATCAACATCAAATTTCTTACAAGATGAGAGAACTTGATAATCTTGATTCATACTTCCATTGTAGCACATTTAATGAAGCTGTAACTTTATGGGGCATCACTGGATTAACGTTATTAAATAGTTATTTAACGACACTAAAGAGGCCTAACAGCTGTCTAACTCTAATTCACAGCCTAGTTCAGACCCAGAAATATGTATGCTACTTACATAATGCTACCTTTATGCTGTGAATCTGAATGTATCCTTAGTTGTAAATAGTTTATCCATCCTGCAATTGAGTTTCTTGGTATTGTATGCATATCAAATTTTTAAATAGGTGTGAGTTCATGCATGGTTTAATTTCCTACCTTTAAGTAAAGCATGGAGAAATAAGTTAGGACTTAACTAACTTATTAACTTATTTCTCCATGAGTAAAGCATCTTTGATTAACTCATGTTGTATATTTTTTGGTATTCTGTCTTTATTTTAGAAATGGTAATACTGTGACAATGAGCGTAACCAACCCCAGCGGTGGTAATCAACTCATAACAGGTTCCAGCCCTTGTTGTAATTCAGGACTAAACACATTTACAAGTCTTCTGTATGTTGGTAAGTACTGTCACAGTCTCCCGATAATCGCAGGAGTTCCCCGATATTTTGAACCATTCTCCTGCCTCCCGCTAACATGCAATTTTCCATTGTTTTGGATATGAACAAAAAACAGATTATAATTTATTATTCAGGCACTACATCTAGGACCTAGTTTGTTAACTAAGGGTGTGTTTCTGCTGCCGAATAAACTGTTTATGTCAAAATAGATTTTAAATATAATTTTTGTATCGACGGCATTTCTGCTCAATTTTTGCTCCAAAATAACCGTCAGAAATCGCAGTACCTAAAATGCAATGGGCACTGGCGGTCAATTCAAACGTTACTGCAGTGTAGTTGACAAAGGTCAGCGGCTGTATATCAAATAACTGTTATTTTGCGTTGCAGCTAAAAGTTAAACAGCAATAATCGGTTAAATGGCGTTCTAACACCGAATCGATTGCGTGTTTTTAACCATTATTTTCAGACTGCCATTTAACCTGTTATTGAAAATGTGTCCTGTTTCTGCTCAAAAGAAATTAGGGTTAATTTTGTCACACGTTTATTAACCGGTTATGTTTTTTGCAGCAGAAACAGGCCTAAAAGTGAAAACTGTGTTCGGCCTTGCCATGCCTGAAATTGCTTTGTTATTTTTCAGGTGGTCATAGTAGTGATGTAACTAGTCTCACAGGAGGTTATTTTACATCTGGTTTTGTGGGGTGTATAGCACAGTTCTCAACCTCTTTGAATCCTGCTGGCATTCTGTACCAAGTGAACTTACAAGGAGATGCTACCAATGGAGCAGGTGTATACCTGTGTATGACGTAACACACCAGATGACACTCAAACCGAGTGCCTCGTGTGTATTATGATCGAAACAGGGTTCAAGTCTTTATATTATGCAATTATATTATGTGTCCTATTACATTTGGTTAAAAACCGAGAGAAAATTTATTATGGAATATTAGAGTATAATTATTTTCTATGATGTTATATTAACCTTGACAAAAAGGCTGAAATAAAGTCTGCGAAATAGTACTTAGGAATGTGTTAATCAAAATTAAAGTACTCTATTAAAAAAACTTCTTAAGGACCAAATGAGAAAGTCTCATAGTGGTATAAAAATACAGGTCTCTGTGATTGGATGGTGGGTTCACCCCCTCAAACAGTACCATTCCTAGAGGACTTGAAAGTACCATTTTGAGTTACAATAGTTTATTTCATGCAATCCCTACCTGTAAAGTCTATACAGGTAGCCATCTAACTCATAGACTACCAACACCACTGTTTGTGTATCTTAATTGTACAATTTTAATCATAGATTATGTACCATATACATATTTTGACACATGAATATGTTAATTGGTATTTTAATAGATTGTTTTCTTTTATTTTATTATTGTTATCTATTAATTTGATTAAAATACAGTTATCAAATATTGAAAACATAACTGATTTGGTAATTTTGGAATAGTACTTAGCTTTTTTTATTCTTTGTATTGTTTTCTTTATCAATTGAAAAAAAAAATATTTAGTTGATTTATTAATTTTTATAAAATAATGTCTTCTAAAAATGTACTAATTGTAATTAATTAATTCTGTATTTCATGCAGTACATGGTGATAAATGAATAGTATATATAATAAATTGGAGATTAACAATAATATAAATTTTTAGATAGGCCACAACCCTCTCTTTAAAAAAGAATTATTTTTTAAACTCCCCTCCCCCTTTTTAAAAAACTCCAATGTCATTTGGGCCCTAAAACAGAAAGGTTCTGTACTCTTTTATACCTTGTTATTACTATTTTAATTATGTATAATTATATTACACCATGTAATTATTATGTGAAATTAAGATTAATTGCTTTAATTTTAAAGTTGTATAATTCATTTTTCTATGTGTGAGTATGTTTTAAAATTCAATTTGTTATGGATACAAAAACTTGTTACCTTTTTTTACTATAATTTTAAATATTGCATTTTGATGTCACAGGCATTTAAATTATGATTTTCCCACAAGGTTATTGTGATTTTGTTTTCTATTAGGCGTATGAATAGAAGACCCTGACATATAACGCTTCATTTGTTCAAAGCATGATAAGAATTCCTCTATGGAGAAATAAGTTAGCTTAACTTATTTTTCCATGGTTCAATTAACATCAACATGACGTCAATGAGTCAATTTTCTGTAATTTAATTTCAGATGAAGAAGTTAATTCCTCAATATTTTATGGAAATAATAATATAAATGCATCATTTTGGGTATTTACATTGTTTAGTTAAGGTAAAAACTGGGCGTTTTCAATTTTATACTGTTTAAATTCGAATTGTGACGTCTCCGCTTGCCTTCATTTTCTACATGGCAAAGAACAATTATTAGTGGCATAACCAATGCACATTTTGTGCAATTTTAATCAATCTTAACATTTTTATAATACAGTAATTGAATGATCATTTTAATAGATTTAAACATTATTAACAACCGTCCGTCCCAAACCGTCCGTCCGTAATGCGTTGGGTATATTGTGCTTTAAAATACAGTAACTTAATTACTATTTTCGCTTGTAAAATTAATATTTTTTAATTATAAATAGTATAGTTATGTTAGGTATAGATAAGTATTTTGTGTATAATGGAACTATTTCCGTCCTTTTGATAATGTAATTTTATAAAAAGGTTCCAAATAAAAAGTCTGCATTGCAATATATGTATACATGATTCCTTTTCTTGTTTCACTAGATAAAACTGGAATGGAATTCTCTTCCAAACTACATTAAATATTCACAATCGGTGGCTCTTTTTAAGAGGCTTCTTAAGACATACCTGTTTAATAAAGCCACCTAGATTGTTTTAGATCTAATTTAGTAGGGCAGGAGGCGCCCGAGTCTGGGATGACCGAGACACAACTGGTGCTGACCACCGGGGTTCAATTAGATCGATCCCTGGTTAGCGATGAAGGTTTTTTTTAGCATGGTTGAAATTCCCTTTTATCGTATTAGTTTATGTACAGCACTTAGAGGTTTCACAACATTAGGCGCTATATAAATCCAGGATATTATTGTTATTATTATTAAAACTAGGTATTAATTTCTCTATCTCTGTCCAATGATAAACAAAAGTGTAAAATAATAAAAGGTACAGTTGATTTGTAATATATAAAAACATTAGAATAAAAGAAATAAAATATGGTAGATAGTCCGGCACCTTACAATTCCAGGTAATCGAAACACAAATAACAGGTAACATCATGTTATATGTTAATTCTTATTAAATCTTACAGTTATATTATCCTTATACTGTTATAGGCCTATAGCCGTTTTCGGACTTTTTTCTTTTGTCTTGGTCAATTTATTCGGATTGTATGCCTTTTCCTGGTTTATTTTACATCAACTTTTTCATGTTTACACTTGTGCTAAACAGCGCATAGAGACTATTTATATTTTGCGCTTTATAAATTTAAAACTATTAGGCCTACACCATTAGCTTTTTACACATCGTTCATGTCGAGTTTTTATTCGCGTGGACGCGACTCTATAGTTCACTATGTCGGTCTGTCTGTCGGTCCGGTATCACTGCGTTTTATCGCTTTTCTGTACTTTTTTAACTGTTTTGATGTACAGACATGTTTTAACTATGTCGGTCGGTCGGTCTGTCGCGTATCACTTTGCGTTTTTCTGTACTTTTTGAACTGTTTTGATGTACAGAAAAGTTTTAAAGTACATTACTTTTTGAAAGTTCATTTTATTTCTGAGAGCACGCGACTTATGGCTGTTGGCCTTGTTACACATCGGGCATATCGCGTTGTTGTTACGCATCGGGAATGTCGCGTTTTTACGCGTCGGGCATGTCGCGTTGTTACGCATCGCGTATGTCGAGTTTTACACATCATGCATGTCGAGTTTTTACCATAGCCGGAGATCTTTGGTGTTTAGGCCTACACATCGCTTTTGATTTTAAAAAAGGGAGAAATGCACAAAAAAAATGTAGCATGACGACTCGACAGACCTCACAAATGTGGCAAGGTACAAAATAATAGATATTTAGAACAATAGAACCCCTATTAAGGGGACACTTTCTGGACCCAAAAAAACTGTCCCCTTAATAGGAGTGTCCCAAAATATGTTATGTAATATACAGTATTTTATATTAATATGAATAAATGCAGTGGTTGTGATGCCAAAAAGAGAAAGGATAAGTTATTGTATTATATATATTTATCCTTTACACTCACTGCCCCATTGTTTGAGCGCATGATAGAGAAAAAAGGATCACGGATTTGAAAAGAATGCGATACACTTCAACGGGCAAATTGAAAAGTTTTCTCAACCTCAAGCGTTATTATACAAAGAACCTATCAAAGAATCTATACCAAAGAATATATACATACAGTATACCTACTTGCCTATACTTATTACTGTATAAATAGAGTGAAATGTAGGCCTAAAGAGAAAAATCTGAAATGTGTACATAATTGCTTATGTGAAAAGATCAGTGCGATGATTTTCCTAGATGTAGGCCTACCTGCAGATTGAAATTTACATAGTTTAAGCACGGACATACCCAATTTGGCGTTACTGCACTTTCGCACCTAAAACTGCAGTAGCAGTGGGTGAAAATTAGGTAAGTGCGAAAGTGCAGTAGATTTATAGATTTAAGCAGCACATTGCTTGGTTAGACCTATCACAATGGTAGGCCTACACAGACATATACTGCTATACCTAACGTGTCTAGTATGTTTTATCTCTATAATTTATTTGATTTTTTATCAGAGATTTCCTACAACATTATTAATAGTAAGTAATTCTGCATTTAAAAAGCAAGTAGTAATCAGCGATTCACTGAAGCATGAACGAAAAGTGTACGCAGTTATTCCTGAGACTTTCCATCCTGATTTTAAAGCACCGTGCTGGTACAATAAAGATGACAAACCAATGTGCCTACCCTATTTCTACATTGCTGGGTTTCCTAAGTGTGGTACTACAGACCTTTGGTATAAAATTATAAAACATCCAGATGTGATAGAAGTTTGCAAAGAACCTCATTGGTGGCCATGGAGACAGTATGGCACAGAGAAACTACCAACATGCCAAAAAGAAGGTATATTTTTCAGAGCCATTTTTGTTTATTTATTTATTTATTTATTACCATATTTACTGAGGGTAGCCTATCCAGTTCCTAATAGAACTGATCATTCAGGGCCCTCGATAAAACAAACATACAGTACAACACATAAAATATTAAATATTCAAATGACATAAAAAATATTAAAGGCTTAAAAATTTACAATGATTATATAAAATTCATATAAAAGTTTTGTTGGATAAATATAATTATATATATATGGTGTTTTCAATGTTTTTTAAAGATCAGTGTGACGATTTTCCTAGAAGTAATACTATTTGTAGGCCTACCTACAGATTGAAACTTGAAACATACTTTTAATCACGGACCTACCTAATTTGGCTTTACTGCACTTTCTATTTCAGAGCCATTTTTGTTAGATAAATATAATTATATATATATGGTGTTTTCAATGTTTTTTTAGAGAGGTAGCTTTATAAAGGCATATGCCCAGTTTGACCCTGCAAGGCTGAAAGTAAAAACGTGAAGGGTCATTTGTCTGTATACATACTTTGAAATGTTTGCTTATAACAATGCAGTTTACGGACTGATGTTTACACATCATTCGTTTATCTGGTAGGCCTACTTTAAAGATGTATTGTCCCCCAAAAACATGAATATTGAAGATTAATTATGTTATTTTGTAGTTTTAATAAAGTCAATCACTTCCATAGAAAAATAACGAAAAAAATAATGTTTTCACTTGTAAAATAACAAAATAAATGGTTAAATCCAACCAAAAATCCATTGGCTGGCAGCCAATTTGACAATTTTTTGCTTTAAATTAAAAAATTTCAATTAAATACATTTGTTTTCGATCTAATTTTTGTCAAAGTGGATAACTATTATGTTACATTAAAATGGAATATTCAACAAAAATTGTTCGAGAATTATTTTTTCAGGGGGACAATACATCTTTAATGGAATACAAGAGTAATTTACACAAAAAAAATCATCTAACTGTGTTTAATTTGATATGTTATCTACAGTGACCTTTCTTTTCGTGACATGTGTGTTGTTAAGTGTCTGAAAAGTATTATTACCAAGCAAGTTAAAAGTTCAGTAACACAATCTTACATAAAAGAATACTGTATATTTTTGTTTAGCTTCCAAAACAACAAATACAATTGGAAAACCTCAGTCCAGTATCGAGTGGTATCTCCATTTTTACCGTACACAAGGCGCTGTAAAAGAGATTGTCAAAAGTAACAGATACAAGTCTTTCCATCCAAAAGTGTTTGGTGACGCCTCTGTTAGTACCAGTTATGGGACCGTTGGAAACTTCTTCAGCAAATACGAATTGATTGATGAACAATTTTCCATGACAATTCCAAAACTCTTGTACTCTGCTACTCCAAATGCTAAAATTATAATTATCTTAAGAGACCCTGTGGATCGATATTATTCCGGGTACAACTATTCTCCGTATGGAAGGACGAAGGGATCACCCACAGACTTCCATAATCAGACGGTGGAAGCTATTGACTGTTTTAAAAGATGTCTTCTGATACATTCGCCATATTATTGTGTACATCATTTAGAATTCTGTAAGGTAAAGATCATCGTGATTGTGCTTACGCCATTGCGTTGCTTAGTGGGAACCAAGCTATCAATGATCAAACAATGCGTATTGGCGTATGTGTCTTCCTCACACATTTTTAAACCTGCAATTTGTATATTGTATTGTAACAATACATATTCTTTATATGTTGTTTGAAAAGGTAAACGTTCACTTGAACAGTGTATACATCGACAGGTAGGCTCCAGTTATTAACTTAAATTTTTCTTTTTTAGAGTCATTCTCATGGTTACCTTGATAAGCTACCACTTGGAATGTACAGTATATTTATGAAAGATTGGCTCGATGTGTTTCCTCGAAATCAGTTGTATATTTTGACATTAACAGAATTGAGGAATCAGCCTGTCAGAACATTGAGGGATATATTTCAGTTTCTTGAATTGTGTAAGTATGTGATTTGCACATTGAGAATAATAAAATGTTGCTTACACGCGACGCGATGGCATGGACCGACAAAATACGGTCTATATCAGTACGTAGTATACTTATACGCATGCCTAGATTAATGTTTATTCCGACTTTCTGTCAACTGTCTCGAATCAAAATAGGGGTATGGATTCGTGCCAACATAGTCCGAGCCTACGTGTTTGTGTTTGAATCCTTTTTATTCTTATTTTGTAGCTCCATATGAAATAAATACAAGTGAAAAACGACCAGTCAACAGCAGAAAGTATCCAGATATGCTTCAGGAAACTAGAATATTATTGCAAGAATTGTATCGACCTTATGAACAGAAACTTGTACATATTTTGAATGATACAAAATTCTCATTTTCATCTTTAAATTTCCCAAAATGATAAGTACAATAATACGATTCGGTTTTTGTTTTTTGACTTAGTCACTTTTATTTCCATTCTTTATTACAATGTATAATATCATAATTAAATAATTAAAGATAAAGAGTAATTATTGCAATGTAGTACCATTCCGTTTTAATAAATCGTTTAAATTTTTGCGTCTTATGCATTTGTCTTTTTATGTTGTTTTCAATTATTTAAACTTTTCTAGATAATATTATCATTTAATCTTAATTAAAACTGAAAGTGTTGTTTAATTGTTTATTATAATTCATTAGGCCTATTAGGTCAAGATTGAAATGATGATGATGCTTATGAGGGCGTAACTTGTTTACATCGTTCACACAGTTTACGTGGCTAAAAAATAAACATCATTAATATAATATTAAAATACGGTCAAGATAAATGCAAAATAATGTAATGTATGTTTAGAAAATGGATATCAAAGCCGCTAAATTCGTCTCAGGGCTGAATCGTCCCGGACCGAACAGCCCATGACCGAATCGTCCCCCGGACCGAATAGCCTCAGGGCCGAATAGTCGCAGGTCCGAATTATCCCACTACCATTATAAGATATTCACAAACATACAAACATTCATCGTGCATACATTGACTGCTATACAAACAGACATAATTGAGGTATAACAGGACAATGTGTTTCACCAATAGCAAAATTATTCATTCATTAATAATTATTCATACTCCATTGTTGGTACATTGTTTCTGCATGAAAAAAATTCCTCTATAGTCATTCTACCATGAGATCAGCACACCGGGAGACGATCGACCTACTCTTTTCGAATAGTGTACCAAGTTCTTTAAACGTGCACTGTTAAGTACACGATGACCAACGGCTTTACATCCCATCCGAAGGACGAGGAAATGAGAGTAAAGCATCTTGCCTAAGGATGCAATTAATATGGTACAGATAACCTCGAACCCATTCTATTAGTTTACCTTTATTTTTCTATTAGTTTACTATTTGTATTAGTTTACCTTTATACATAGTGTTATGATCAGATTAATATAGAAATACCAATACATTAATATTGATATTCAAATAATATCACATGCTAGTCCGATATTACCATTACACCATCACTCTCCAGTATATACAGCAACCGCCGCTATTTCTAGACGGTCTCCCATCCAGAACGCAACCGGGCCCAACGTTGCTTAACTTCGGAGAACCGGTGTTTCAAAGCAGTATGGCACAAGCAATGGTATGGAACAAGCTACGCGGTTTCCGGTTACCCTTAACGCTTGTAAATTTCCTTCCTTCCTCAATAATAACATTCTCAATTTATCATTAATTAATTAGAAATCTTTCTTTCTACACTAAACCAAAAAATCTGTTTACGGTACCCTGTTTCCAAATTTTTAACTTAAAAAACCCTGCTTTTTACAGCCATCAACATGTTATTTTTTTGTTATTTTTTTCTATTCCAATTGGTACCGGTTCTCAAATAGAAATATTTCTTTCTAAACCTTAAAATCTTTATTTACGGTGGTACCCAATTTTTTACTTAATTGGTGAACCCTAAATCTTATCGCCATCAACAGTTTTAATGGTAATATTTCAACGGTGGAGCTCTTTAATTCTTGCATGATCGGTTTTATTATATTATTAATAATCAACATTACCCTTTCAAGTGGTTTTAGGTGTTATTCAGGATATTGTTTCTCTGTTGTTATTCCTGCTTATTGTCAATCTAATCATGGATTAAGAATAGATCTAATCAAGCGTTGTGATTTTTGTAGGTCATGTATTATTATTCTACTATATTATCAGTCCATGGAGAAATAAGTTTAGATTTATTTGTTTTTTTATACATTTTGAACCTTTATTCATTCAATCATACCATAGAGATCTATGATCATACATAAATTCTTCATATAATATCTATTAACTTTTATACCCTTTTCCTTATTTTCTGCTTTTTACATATTTTTATATTTTAAATATTATTATTTCTATTAGTTTACCTTTATACATAGTGTTATGATCAGATTAATATAGAAATACCAATACATTGATATTCAAATAATCATTTATGATATCATTTTACCTTATCATTGTACATCGGTATAGTTGTTTTTTCCCAGCAATATCTGTGGAAATGTAATTCATAGCACACAATGATATTGATACCTTAATATATGAATCGCACATTATAATTTAGAACATTTCTAATGTGTTCATATCTCTTAAAATAATCCAAGAATTCTGGCATACCATGGTTTATTTAGCTCAGTTTACTATTTTGATTGCGTATGGCATGGCGTAGACGGCAATTGAATACAATATATTTTTTTCTGACAGTTACGGAACACACCATAGCAGCAGAAGCTTGAACGTACCGTTACTGTTTTATCTGCTTTTCCAATATAATTAGGTTATATGCATTATCATGCATATAACCTCTTGATTCTGTCAAAATCTTTGTTTATTTATTCTTTCCTTAGCACTATTTTGTCCGTGAATTATCTTGATATCAGTTTCATCTAGCTAAGTCAATTTTTCAGAGTATATTCCTTATGGCCAGGAATCGATGTGGTTATGTTTTCACGGTGCGCAATCAAACATTACGTGGTCTACGCGCGATTTAACGAAATCACGTTTGTAATCATATCTTCACAAGCATGAATCATTTTTAAACAAAATTTGGTACTCATAAATTTCAGGTCATATTTCATCATATGGCAATACAATTACGTGCGTAGCGCATATAACGCATGCGTACGCGCGCTTAAAATTTTCAAAATTGTCAGAATTTATTTTCGATGAAATTAGAGTACGTTTCAGGCAATTTTAAGCGTTTAAAAAATTACCATGAGTGCGCAGATTTTTGCACGCGCACTGCGCGTCAAACGTTAATGCGCACTTTTTTTTGTCCGATTACTGTTGTATAACCTTTCTTTAATAATATCATCATATTTTATTCACTTTTCAACGCGAAACAGCGTTATACGAGCACGTCAAAAGTGACAGGCTACGCACGTGTAAGTTAACAAAATGGTGAAAATATGCTAAATTTTAAAATTAATATATATCGTTAGAATGCTCGGGAACACCTATTTTTTATTTCATTTTCTTGAAGTGTATGTATCATATGTATGATTTATTATGAAATTAGGAGAAAAAAAGTTGAATAAGTAATCATTAATGGCATATTAAATTAAAAAAAATTAATTTTGACAATCAAACAAATTATAACATTTTCTTAGGCCGAAATAACAAACTTAACATTAACTTTCTTCCTTAAGAAGTTCATATATTAAAGTTAAAAGTATATAGTTTGACAGTGCATCATGTTTTTTAATTTTTAAAGATGTCATCATAGTAAAAAATTATAATTCATTGCGGTATGTAATAATCTATCTTCACCAAAGTGGTCACTGCATAGTAAATACATGGAAGAATCTTTCTACAACTTCTAGTCAGTTGTGTATGGCTCGGTGGCCCGCTCGCGATTTTTTTTTTCGTACATAAGTTGGGGACCCCCTCATGAAACGTCACAAAATAAACATGAATAATTCATCAGTTAAATTTTCTTGTTCCGTGTGCACCCAAGCGTATAGCAACAAGAAGTGATTACTCAAGTGCGTTACGATTCTAGGCCTATCTCCGCTGTTGTTGCGGCGTGCGATTTCATAGAAGAATAGCGGCGTTTTGTGTGGATTTTCGAAATAATCAGCCTTTAGTTTATGGTGTTTTTAATATAATTTATTACTAAAGAATTACGTGTTAAAATTATAGTTTCTATTAATACTATTACTAATTAGGCCTAATTATTAGTCTCTAAACCCATGCCATGTCTATTCTAGTAGTAGCTGTGTGGGTGTGTGTGACTGTGTGTGTTAGGTATGACCAAAGATAGTTACACTATCTTTGGTATGACACAATCCAAGTAATAAGTCAGCAAAATTAAACAATAAACATTACACAAAAATACATTTTTTATTCTCGTGGGTCAAATCTTCCCATCTCATGTGTTCATATACGCGCATTTTTAAAGTTCCTTTGAGTACATGCATATTGTTTGATAATAAAATAGCAGAATTAAAAAAATACAGTACATAAATTATACACATTCTTTATTCTTGTGGGTCTAAGCTTTCTTTGCGCTATGTCCAATGAATTACTACTTAGTTTAATGTCTTGCCTAGCTGTCGATTAGCCTCGACTCGACACATTTTGTGTGAAGAAGAGTGCGCGAAGGCAATCACGTGAATTGACTTAGAATCCTAGGCCTACTGTAGAAAGTATCGTATCGCAGTTGTGTAATCACTTCTTGTTGCTATACGCTTGGGTGCACATGGAACAACAAATTTAACTGATGAATTATTCATGTTTATTTTGTGACGTTTCATGAGGGGTCCTCAACTTATGTACGAAAAAAAAAATCGCGGCCCGCTCGGTGGTCTGTGCTCGTGTCTATGGCATTCAAGGTACCGAGATCGAGTCTCACCTTGGGAAACGAAACGAAATAAGTTTTTTTTTTATTATCCGTATTGTTTGTTCAATTTTATTTCTTAGTGTATAGATTATACAGATGATTTATAATGAAATTTATTTAAAAACACAAAATGTGGTTTATGACATTATATACGCAGAAGGATCTTTGATCGGATTATGATACCGGCTATTGTATTTGCGTTAGCAAGATCCTATCATATATTATAAATAACTAAAGATTCTGAGAAAATCAATCAATCAAAATATCTTAAATCAATCAATTATCTTTATTTAAATCAATGCATATAACCTATAATTCGTCATAGTGACGAATTAAATCTAGTTGTCAATTGTATCCCACAGTACGTTGTTTTTTTGTTGGTACATTGTTTCTGAATGAAAAAAAATCCTCTATAGTAATTCTACCATATGCTACTGATAAATGTTAATTAAACAGTTGTTTTTACGAATTGTTTTGTGACAGCCAATTGAAGATTCTGTATATCATAGGCTTTTGTCCTCATGAAATCAGTAACGAAATTGTATACATTTATTTGGATAAAATACAAATTAAGTGGTAAACAAGGTGGTCTACTTTAACAATTATCGGAAAACTTTAAACATCTGGGTCTATACCACCATAGAAAAGCAATTTATAAATTAAAATGATTTACACATTTTAATCTTGCGTTTATTTTAATTTAATTGCAGGCCTAAGGGCAAATAACACTCTCAGATCAGGAGGCAAAAGGCCGGGTGGCAAAAGGCCGGGTGGCAAAAGGCCGGGTGGCAAAAGCCCGAGTGGCAAAATGGACTGGGTGGAAATGGGCCGGTGTCGAAAAACCGGGTGGCGAAAGGCTGGCAAAAGGCCATGTGGCAACCGGCCGGAACCTATATACTACTCACTATGCTAATTAAAGTTCAGGTGGGACATACATTGACCTATGACCCTTTCTTAAGGGGTCATGGTACAGGATTTGGCACCTTACCTTTTCTCAGTTGGTTAAACTTACTTATTGTACTTTCCAAGGTTTCATCGATGTACTTGATCATGCTACTTTTAATGACCACTAATTAATTACTTTCTTAAGCAGATTAGGTACAGGGGAGTTGATACTTAAGAATGATAGATCTTCAATTAAACTCTAAAAATAAACATTTTAGCATTGGTTTCACATGTGTACTCATTATTTTAATTAAGTCCAGGTGGAAAAGACATTAAACCTTTGACCATTTCAAGGGGTCATGGTAAAGGATTTAGCACTTAAGAATTACGTTTTTTCGGTTGGCTAAACGTACTTATTTTATTGCCGAAGGTTATATTGATGTACTCGATTATGCTAATTATAATGTTAATTAGCGCTAATTAATGGCTTTCTTAAGTGGACTAGGTACAGGAGTTGACACTTAAGAAATATAATTGTCAATTGTATCCCACAGTACGTTGTTACTGTAGGACAATAATAAATGCGTTTCTCATCTTCAATGACGCCACCAGCTGTTACATAATTATGTTTCAGTCTACAATTGTAGATGTGTAGGCACGATATTATTTAGTAATTATAATTCAATTGTAAGCATTTTAATTTTTTTTCCCTTTTGCGGACATTTAAGAATGCCTTTTAGTGGAATAAAAACATGTAAGAGAGTCAGAATAAATATCTTTGTTGTGATCATCTATATACAGTTCTGAAAAGAACTTTTGAGTTTCTTGACGTTTCGATCAATTTACTTTGATATAGGTCATGGTGTACCATAAACGTTTATATCTACATTATCTTAATCATCTTGTTTGCATAGCGAAATCAAATGTTGATATAAAGTTTGTTGAGGTACACCACGTATACTAGTTCTCAAACTCAACAGTTCTTTTCAAGTCTAATATACCGCAAACTTTATATAAATTCACATTCACATTGGTTCATGTTGTTTGACTTTAATAATAGGCCTACTTGACCGCTATTTTGAGTGAATCATTCACCTATCCCAGTTTCCCGAATCCTAATCTGGCGAATGAAAAACACGTATTCTGATATTGTGTTTACCTATCATGTACAGATGAATAATTCGATTTGCATGTCGAGTAAAACCCATTATGACGTCATCGAAGGTGATCAATCGTATCCAACTGTTTCGACTATTGTTAAAGAGTGTTAGTTAAGTGTTCGGATAAACCATCAGACGTCCATTTCTACTATACGCTTTAGTTAATAAAACACAAATACCACGATGATCGCGATTAAGAAAGGACTATTTTATACATTTTTCGTAACATCTACATTACTTCTAGTGTCTGTATTAATTTTAGATCGACAGTTAACAGAAGGGTAAGTTTATTTCGAAAAAATCCAAACCTATTTGGAATTTACAATTTCGTGTTTGATTAGAGTCAACTTGAACTTCTGATATTGTTGTTTTTTAATTTAAGTTCAAAATGGATGCCGATTCATTTTAGTGTTTTATGTCTGCCGAAAAAACTACCAATATTTTAGTCTTAAACTTTTTAACAATTTCTACCATGAAAGCGTACCGTAGACCTAATTTCCATTCATTAGCCTTCTTCAGGAGAACATGGACACCGGTAGTTAGTTATACGAACTTCAATGACATAGGCTTACAACGTTTTTAATCTGAACTAGTGCAATCGAATGTTCTGTTTCTACATTTAAATACACTATAACTATTATTAATAGTAAGTGTAACAATGTAATATTAACTAGAATTTAATTCGTCACTTTGACGAATTAGGTGATCATTCTGATAAAAGATAATTTTACCAACATTAATTTAATTTTAAAAATGCATCAATATGTATAAATAGGCCTACGCTTATATTGATGCTGAGTTCTGCTATCATAATGTCATAGGGATATAATATAGTATTATACTGTATATTTGTATTCAGGGTAGCATAGGTGAAATTAAGGGACACAAATATGTTTACATTTTTTTATATGATGACGTTATCAAAATCAAACATGAATTCAGATCGCTTCGCATAAAATGGAGGAACTATTAAACTATTATCTGGTACAGTATGTTTACGTCATGTGAGTCGTTGCGTCGACGGTTCTGCCATGCGCATGTAAAGTGTTATTAGCCGGGGAACAATAACAGTATTTATAATAATTGTTTACCGACATAATACACTCTGATGATTAAATAACAATCTATAATTACAGATTTGCAAAAAAGAAGAAAATTAAAAATATTCATACTCATGCCAGCTTTAATCATGCGGCATGTGAACCGGTAAAACAAATTGTTTACGTGAAAACCCACAAGACTGGAAGTACGACTACAGGAACCTTATTTGAACGATATGGCCACAAACATTCTCTAATATTCGCTCTTCCTAAAACAGGACATATATTTTCAACAACTGACTTATTCAATAGGTCTATGGTTACCGAATTACAGCTTGGATCAACGTATAATGGAAAGATGGTAACAGGAATTAACATTATTGCTAACCACGCACGATACAACCGAATTGAGATGGATGCAGTGGTTCCAAATGCTAAGTTTATAACAATCCTAAGAGAACCTTCAGATCAACTTGAATCTGCTTTTGGATACTTTGAATTGGCCAAAGGTTGGGGATTAGAAGATAAACCTAATGCGTTTGAGATTTTTATGGAAGATCCGGAAAGTTATTTTGAAAAACCTTTTTTCATGTCACATCTTGCATCAAATGGCCAATTGTTCGATCTTGGATTAGATCATAACTTTTTAAGTGATGAACCAACGTTGAATTACAAAATACATCAATTAGAACATGAATTCGATTTAGTCATGATCATGGAATATTACGATGAATCTTTAATATTACTTAAACAAACATTATGCTTACAATATGAAGATATTTTATATCTTAAAAAAGGTGCAAGAAAAGACACAAAACGTTTTGTTGTAACACCGGAAATGCGAGAAAAAATGAAAATATGGAATCGGTATGATGTCAAATTATATAACCATTTCAATGAAACATTCTGGAGAAAGGTGAACGCAAATAGGCAACAGTTCGATAGAGAACTTGAAGAATTTAGAAAACGTCAAGACGACATATCAACTATGTGCGTTGAATATGTGACCTCAAGTGATGGAACCGAGAAAAGACGAATACCACAAAACCTATCGAAACAGGACACAGCGTATTGTAAAACCTTATTTATGGGAGATGGAAGATTCGTTAAACGTCTTCGCCAAGCATATATCGACATGAGAATTATTTCAGAACCAGAGTGAGTTCTTTTTTATTGTTTATACCTTCATTTCATTTTATGTCACTTTCAGTGTAGATGAGTCTAGTCGACCTACTGTAGTTTAAAAAAAGCACACAAAAGAATCATCAATGAAGTGTTTATACTGTCATTAAGAAGACTGATTTACTTGTTTGTAATTCAAATAATAATACTGTAGATGATGATGCAACTTTGTATGAAATACAACCAAGTTCGTTTGACTATTCATACCGTAACACATTATACAAAATTAATTTTCAACATGCAGTTATACCACCCGATTCTCTATACTCTACTGTACCTTCAGGCGTACTGTATGTCGGTATTTTTTCAATAGGATATCAGAAAATAATAACCCGTAAAATAACTGCAGGGCAATTTCGTAGTAAAACCTCTTGATCACATGGCGGTGCCTACAGTAGGCCTACAGGTTAAGCTAAGAAGTGTTAGGCCATACGTTAAACCACACTGTGAACTATAATATCTCTATGGTGAAACCCATTTTTTTTCTCTTTTTGTTTTTTTTTCTCGAATAAAACACTCCAAGAAAAACAACCACACAATAAAAAATATATTTACCTCTGCGAAGAATTTATTTACATTACGGTCAATGAAATCAAAATATTCCAATTATACTGACATGAATTACCGCCAGTGCGTTATGAATTATTGTTTTCTTAATTATAAAATATTAGTAACAAAATTTTACTAAAACTGTTAATATGAAAATAGATAATCAAAATCACCCTAGTTTGATTACGTCATGATGTCTTGGAGTCGGTGACCATAGTAATGTTTGAATGTTATGATATAATTTAACAATTATACTGTCTAAATTAATCAATCTATTTTACAGATTTTCCAAACCAAAGATCAACAAGAAGAAAATGAATCATATTAGTACAGATGTTAGCTTCGATCATGGAATGTGTGAACCAGTAAAACAGATTGTTTACGTGAAAACCCACAAGACTGGAAGTACCACTACAGCAACCTTATTTGAACGATATGGCCACAAACATTCGCTAATATTCGCTCTTCCCAAAATTGGGCATATATTTTCAACAACTGACTTATTTAATAGGTCTATGGTTACAGAATTACACCTTGGATCAACATATAATGGAAAGATAGTAACAGGATTTAACATCATTGCTAACCATGCACGATACAACCGAATTGAGATGGATGCAGTGGTTCCAAATGCTAAGTTTATAACAATCCTAAGAGAACCTTCAGACCAACTTGAGTCTGCTTTTGGATACTTTGAATTGGCCAAAGGTTGGGGATTGGAAGATAAGTCTAATGCGTTTGAGATTTTTATGGAAGATCCGGAAAGTTATTTTAAAAAACCTTTTTTCATGTCACATCTTGCATCAAATGGCCAATTGTACGATCTTGGATTAGATCATAGATTTCTGAGTGATGAACCAACGTTGAATTATAAAATACATCAATTAGAACATGAATTCGATTTAGTTATGATCATGGAATATTACGATGAATCTTTAATATTACTTAAACAAACATTATGCTTGGATTATGAAGATATATTATATCTTAAAAAGGGTGCAAGAAAAGACACCAAACGTTTTGTTGTAACACCCAAAATGCGGGAAAAAATGAAAACTTGGAATCGGTATGATGTCAAATTATATAACCATTTCAATGAAACATTCTGGAGAAAGGTGAATGCAAATAGGCAACAGTTCAATACAGAACTTGAAGAATTTAGAAAACGTCAAGACGAAATAACAACTATATGCGTTGAATATGTGATCTCAAGCGATGGAACCGAGAAAAGACGAATACCACAAAACCTATCGAAACAGGACACAGCGTATTGTAAAACTTTATTTATGGGAGACGGAACGTTTGTTAAACGTCTTCGCCAAGCATATATCGACATGGATATTATTATTGAACCGTAGTGAGTTCATTTTTTTAAACAGTCATTCACTTATTTAGGCTATTCACATTTCAGTGAAAATGGTTTTAGTAGGCTTTTGAATTAAGTTTTATTGTAGGTTATCTGTACATTTAGCAAAAACGACAGTTATTTAATTGGATGTGTTATCTAAGTCTGTTGAGCAACAATAAATTATTGAAATTCAATCAAAATTCAACTTGGATAAATGATTATGGAATATTTGGATGAGTTTTTAATTACTTTGAATGTATCTAACTTTTCGTTTTTTAAAATAATTTATGATATTAAATAAGTATTGTGTTTTATTTAGTTTTATATATGCCATGTGAATTTCTATGGGTTTATGTGTTTTTATCAGTAAATATATTTTCATTGTACAATATTTTGTAATGTTAAGCATCAGCTTCATTTCACCTATACATGTTTATATTTATTTTTAGTAAAGAGAGCATAATTTTCGGATACTAAGATGCGCATCAGTTTTTTAATTTAAAAGCCATTAATGCAATTATTCTAATTGTAAAATCATTTATTTATAAATGTAAACTAGTTAAATGTAAGCCAACTATCAAAATGGTTATGAACGAGTTAAAAAGGTTTTATGAAACAGAAAAATTTATTTATCATCAGAATTTTGAGTACAGTATTTTTAATAGAAAATGGATAAAATTAGAAGAATTTATAAATCAAATATAAAATGGTTTGTAGAGTAGAATAATTTTTATGAACCTTTATTTAATTTGTTTGATGGATATCTTTGTTGTTTTTGTTAGTTGCTTTTTATTTTAATTTTTTATTTGATTATGTTTTTCCTTTGTAATGTATTATATGATGAAATAAAAAAAAAAAAAAAAAAAAAAAAAAAAAAATAATTATAATTAAAAACTAATTATGCAAGACAACGGCATAAAATGATTTATTAAGATATTGAGAAATTTAAAATGCCGGGTATCTTGACCATTCATATAGCCTAGTGTTATTCATTCATTTATTTAATCATTTTCTTTATTTTGTATACCCATAGTACATCCATATACAAATCATACAAAAAACAAAAAGATAACAGTTTCACCAGGAAATTAACAATATAAGTAACTTCCACAAAACCACTACAATATCCTAAAATACCAATTTGCATCAATGTTGATGTAGGTTGGATTGTGGAATTACGTTAACTATTGTTTGAATCAGACTATTGTGATCAGACTATCATAAATGTTCTTCTTAAATAATCCTAATAATATAATAATAGTCTCAGACAGACGGACAGAGACTTATACTGTTGCTGTTGAACTACTAATTAAATTTTTAATAAAGGTTTAAAAAATAAGAAGAAAATAAAAATTAAAAAATCCGTATTACTTGGAAATCGTGTACAAAATAGTACTGTAATGATAAAGTGATAAAGATATTCTAATGGCATTTTAAGAAAAAGTTTAGAACGCAGAAATAGAAATACAGTCATGTTTGGTGTCAGTAGATATGATGTCCATTTCAATTACTGCACATTACCTATGTGTTTCTATTGTATGATGTCAAATAAACACGTCTACATTGATAGACTTGAAGCATGTCTCAATGTAGTTGAACTTTGTACGTTAGTTTAAATCACATCACATCGATAATGGCGATTAACAAACGAAATTTGTTCATAGCCTCACTCTTACTCGTAGTGTCTATATTATTCATTTTAGATGGTCAGTTAAAAGACAAGTAAGTAGGTTATTTATTGATTATTTTATTTCATTTCATAGATACATAGTGATCTATCATTTAATTTTATTACCTCACCCTCAAATGCACGGTACTGTATTTGGTTACGACCCACAACACATGGTGTCAATGTCATTTCTTTACTAGTATTTTCGGAATATTTTGTCCTTTGTGAGATCATCCCACTTGTATTATCATCAAACGTAACATTACATGTTACTTTACGATTAAATACATTAATTTATACTCAAAGGTTGTTGCCACATACACTACATAATTTTAAAGTCACCTAATAACCTAAAATTGTTTCTTATTAGTCCCTTTGTCAGCGCTATGAGCAATTATCGTTGGAATGGCGCTTTACAAATGGAACGATTGATTGATTTTGAATTAGAATGTTTACATTAAAAACACACATAAGAAAGTAGTCTAAAATGTATTAATTTTCCATCATTAATTTTCTCAAAGATCACAATGCGAGATATAACGAATGAGAAAGAAAGAACAACAAATTGTGTGTTTGTTAAACGTCCAGATAGTCATTTAAAACATATAAATAATTTACAGATCCATATTTTATTGAATATATATAGTAGCATTATTAAAACATAATAATGTTGCATAGTTTTTCATAACGTAGATAACCATTGTGCTATAATTATTGGATTTTCTCATATAATATATAATGTATTAGGCAAAGGTTGTTTTTTAAAAAGGCAGTACAACTCGGAAGCTGTCCTTATCGTTCATTTGAACCTTTGTATGTTTTCTGATTATTGTTTTATATATTAATACTAACAATATTAAAAATAACTGATAAAACTACTATGCATAGTTCAATCGATCCTTTTAGTTATTGTATTTTTAGTCGTGCAACGCGACTCTATAGCTCAATATGCCGGTCGGTCGGTAAACACTAACTCGGTCGGTAAACACTAACTCAAATTTGCGCACGCGACTGCAGCTAGCTATGTACATGTTAACGATACTAAAAAAAAGACCAGCAGAGTGATCAAATCGAAGTAAAATCTTTGGAAAACAGTAATTTGAAATTATTTTTTTAAATATCTGGACGGGCTAGACTAAAATATTAACTTTAAATCACATCAAAAATTGAATTATTAACATTTCAGAAGATATTATATTGTTTTATTATTTTGAAACTTTACTTATTAAACGTATTATTTATACATATCATCAATAATTCAATGGACTACAGAAAATATCGTAAACTGTCTTCTAAAACAGTGGTCGTCAGTGGAGTCATTTAATAGCATCCCTTAGAAGCTAAATCGTTCCCCATTTTTTATATTTTTCGATATTTAAACGGGTTAACGTATTATCATTGTATTTATTAATATGTTAGTTATGCGTACTATTGTCAAGGAGTGCCAAATTATTAATTACTCTATGTTAATAAATATTACAGATATTTGAAACAAAACATCAAAAGCTTTATTAGTACAGACGTCATCTTTGATCATGAAGTGTGTGAACCGGTAAAACAGATTGTTTATGTGAAAACCCACAAGACTGGAAGTACGACTACAGGAACCTTATTTGAACGATATGGCCATAGGCATTTTCTAATATTCGCTCTTCCTAAAATCGGGCATATATTTTCAACAACTGACTTATTCAATAGGTCTATGGTTACAGAATTACAGCTTGGATCAACATATAATGGAAAGATAGTAACAGGATTTAACATCATTGCTAACCACGCACGATACAACCGTATTGAGATGGATGCAGTGGTTCCAAATGCTAAGTTTATAACAATCCTAAGAGAACCTTCAGACCAACTTGAGTCTGCTTTTGGATACTTTAAATTGGCCAAAGGTTGGGGATTGGAAGATAAGCCCAATGCGTTGGAGATTTTTATGGAAGATCCGGAAAGTTATTTTAAAAAGCCCTTTTTCATGTCACATATTGCATCAAATGGCCAATTGTTCGATCTTGGATTAGATCATAGATTTCTGAGTGATGAACCAACTTTGAATTATAAAATACGACAATTAAAACATGAATTCGATTTAGTTATGATCATGGAGTATTACGATGAATCTTTAATATTACTTAAACAAACATTATGCTTGGATTATGAAGATATATTATATCTTAAAAAGGGTGCAAGAAAAGAAACCAACCGTTTTGTTGTAACACCCAAAATGCGGGAAAAAATGAAAACATGGAATCGGTATGATGTCAAATTATATAACCATTTCAATGAAACATTCTGGAGAAAGGTGAATGCAAATAGGCAACAGTTCAATACAGAACTTGAAGAATTTAGAAAACGTCAAGACGACGTATCAACTATGTGCGTTGAATATGTGACCTCAAGTGATGGAACCGAGAAAAGACGAATACCACAAAACCTATCGAAACAGAACACAGCGTATTGTAAAACTTTATTTATGGGAGATGGAAGATTCGTTAAACGTCTTCACCAAGAATATATCGACATGGATATTATTATTGAACCGCAGTGAGTTCATTTTTTTTAATAGTCATTTACTTATTTAGCGCTATTCACATTTCAATGAAAATGTTTTTAGTAGGCTTTTGAATTAAGTTTTATTTTAGGTTATCTGTACATTTAGCAAAAAGGACAGTTATTTGATTGGATGTTTTACCTAAGTCTGTTGAGCAACAATAAAATATTGAAATTCAATCAAAATTTAACTTCGAAAAATGATTATGTAATATTGGATGAATGGTTAATTACGTTGAGTGTATCTAACTTTTCGTTTTTTTAAATAATTTATAATATTAAATAAGTATTGTGTTTTATTTATTTTTATATATGCCATGTGAATTTCTATGGGTTTATGTGTTTTTATCAGTAAATATATTTTCATTGTACAATATTTTGTAATGTTAAGCATCAGCTTAATTTCACCTATACATGTTTATATTATGACAACAGAATAATTGTCTTACTTTATCATACAAACAGGGACAGACAACTGTTGCAAATGTTGCAGTAAAAATTAATCAAATAACAGATAATCGAAATAATAAGATCAGTTATTGTAAATCTCTTTATGATAGAGACATTTTAGTTTTTGAGTTTTGTTAAGCATCTTTGTAAAATACACCTACATAAAAATTGTTTTATTAATAAAACTGCATTTATGAATATTGAAAGTTCAACCAGTACAACTGATGAGTCTTGTTTGGATAATTGTTTCTATTCTTTTCGTATTCTTCTTAATTTTCTTTTATTTTATTTCTACCTTTTTGACAAATATCATAATTATAATTAAAAACTAATTATGCAAGAAAACGGCCTAAAATGATTTATTAAGATATTGAGAAATTTAAAATGCCGGGTATCTTGACCATTCATAATAGTGTTATTCATTCATTTATTCAATAATTTTCTTTATTTCGCATAAGTAAATCCATATACAAATCATACAAAAGGGAAACAATTTTACCAGGAAATATAAGCAACTTCCACAAAACCAACCTACAATATCCTAAAATATCAATTTGCACCAATGTTGATGTAGGTTGAATTGTGGAAGTGCGTTTACTATCGTTTAAATCAGACTATTACAACTGTCATGAATGTTCTCCTTAAATAATCTTTTAATATTATTAATATAATAATAATAATAGGCCTTATAGTCGCGGACAGAGACAGAGACTTAAACTGTTGCTGTTGAACTACAATGAGCTATGAACTACAGTGCTGCTACAACAAGGAGAATAAAGGTGTAAAAAATAGGAAGAAAAAAAGATAAATAGCCTATTTACTTGGAGATCGTGGACAAAATAATATAGTAATTTGATTTATAGTAAATTAGTGTCATTTTGCTGCAATGTTGTTAAAAGGCATTTGACACGTAAACTATCGTAAATTAAACTGACTTTTGGTCTAAATACTAAAATTGGTTCAAATCATAAGATGACAAAATACAGTAAAAAACTATACTATTTAGAAATTTACATCACAGTACTGTAATGGCCTTGCCTGTGTCTAGTATTTTTGTAAATAATTATATGTCGAAGGTAAAGTGTAATGTACGTACGTAATATTCTTTACAATACAATCATATAATAATCTCATTGTAAATCAGATACAAAGAATAAAATAGAACTGAATTGACACAGGCAAAGGCGTGGGATAATCCTCTCACGAAAAACCACGAGAGATTTAATCAATTGTGTCCTTTGATATTGTTTTATTTGTGTGTTATTTTAAATGCTTTCTATATAAACCCGTGTATCGATACACTTTTGAAATCGGTAAAAGCAGTGGCGTAATGGCTATGAGCGCTCACTTGCTCAAGGGCCAATGAGGCAGCAGTTCCCAGAGCAAAAAACAGACATAACTAGGCTACGTTTAAAAGGGAAAACAATTAGGCTTACCAACCATTGTTGTTTCGGATGTATTTTTGTAAATTTCTCCACTCTTTATCAATCGAAAGTGTACTCAATGTTATCCGTTATTGGGTAAGACTAGTAAATGATGAGGACAAATATGCGAAGAAATGTTATAAATCTCAACTTCATAAAGCGCAAAATAATAGTAATTGTTGGGTAAGCAATGTAAAACATATGCTATGCTCTATTGGTCATGGAAACATATGGTTTTCACAAAATAATGTCCTTGATAAATTTTATATAATTAATAAAATAAAAGATACTAGATATAAGCGAGCTTTAAGTCAACTAAGACTGGGCACACTTCAACTAGAGGTAGAAAAGGGAAAATGGAATAGAATAGAGCGCAGCAATATGCTATGTAAAATATGTAATATAAATGAAGTTGAAGATGAATATCATTTTGTTACGGTTTGCTCTCGTTACAAGGAAATCAGAAAAAATTGGTACCTTCTTTATTTTTTGAAAATCCAAATACTTTTAAATTCTGCCGTTTAATGTCATCACAGATCAAATTAATAATTATTGATAATCTATCTAAATATATTTATCATGCTTATAAGTTAAGATATATGTTTTGCTTAGAGAACGAAATTAATTAATTCATTTATCTTGTGACCATAAATTGCTTTATTTTTCAATGAAATTATTATTTTGTTAATAACTAGGGGCCAGAGGCCTAAAGTAAATAAAGTCAGGCGATAAGCCTGAATGAATGAATGAATGGCGATGTTTTGTAGTCGTGGTTTTCTCATAATAGCGCTTAACTTTCAATAGTAATATATTGTTCATGAAATAAAAATGTACATACTGTATAGAAAATAGTGAAGTCATTATAACGACAGGTATTCAACAACATGTTTACCCGTGATAAAGATATTCTAATGACATTTTAAAGAAAAGGGATAAGTTTAGAACGCAGAAATAGAAATACAGTCATGTTTGGTGGCAGATGTGTTTCTACTGTATCATGTTAAATAAACACGTCTACATAATTGATAGACTTGAAGCATGTCTCAATGTAGTTGGACTTTATACGTTAGTTTAAATCACACCAATAATGGCGATTAACAAACGAAATTTGTTCATAGAATCACTCTTACTCGTAGTGTCTGTGTTATTCATTTTAGATGGTCAGTTAAAAGACAAGTAAGTTGGTTATTTATTAATTATTTTATTTTTATTTATAGATACATATTGATCTATCATCTCACCCTCACCCTCACATACACGGTACTGTATTGGTTAAGGCCCACAACACAATTCCATTTTTTTAATAGTATTTTCGTAATATTTTGTGGGATCATCCCACTTGTGTATTATCATCAAATGTAACATTACATGTTACTTTCGATTAAATACATTAATTTATAAAGTTTTTGCCACACTACAATTATCAATTGTTGGAACTGAAGCTGAATGTAATATATAATGCATTCAGTACTGCTTGGCCTTTACGTATTAGAAAATCGACATCTTTGGACAGTTTTTAATTCACTTAAAAACTCACTTTTTCTTATTAGTTCTTTTGTCAGCGCTATTTGTAAATCGTTGGAATGGCGCTTTAAAAATGAAACGATTTTGAATTAGAACTTTTTACATTAAAAACACACATAAGAAAGCAGTCTCAAATGTATTCATTTTTTCATCATTAATTTCCTTTTTTCAAAGATCACAATTTGAGATAAAGAAGAAATAACAACAACAAATATTGTGTGTTTGTAAAACGTTCAGACAGTCATTTAAAACATAGGCCCTATAAACAATTTACAGATCCATATTTTATTGAATATTAATAGTAACATTATTAAAACATAATAATGTTGCATAGTTTTTCATAATCTAGATAACCATTGTGATATAATTATTGGATTACTAGCTGAGTTATGAAAAAGAAAGCCTAGAAAATACATCGAAGTTATTTTAATTTTTCAACGATGCGCTTAGTAGATATTTGACCTTGGTTTTGACTCAAATCTGCTACTGTCAACAATAAAATATTAAATATTAAAGCAGATTTGAGTGATTGTTATGGAATATTTAGATTAATAGTTCGTTTCTTTGAAAGATGTATTGTGTTTAAACTGTATAAATGTCACGGTTCAAAGATATAGACATGCATAAGGTGAATTACAAGTTGTTAAGTTGTATGAGCACTTACACAATGTTATATATTATTAATACTCTTCGTGTGGAATGAGAGCCTATTGGAATTAGTCAGTAGTTCATAGTTCATTTTATTTGTCCATACGGAAATTCATGTGATATACAATTGCTCAAAGTTAAAAGAATACAATAAAATTACATAGCAACAAAATTCAACGACTTAACGGAAGTTGTTGAATAAAAGTGCGGAATAAAAGAATTAAGGAAGCGTTTTGTTCTACAACGTGTAGCCCTCAAACGCCTTCCAGATCTCAACCATTGAAAATCACTATAGAGCGGATGACGTACAGTTCGTTATTGTAAATTGTGTTAGAATCTTCATAAAGATCAATAAATGATTATCTGTTTTTTTATGGCGGCCATATTGAAAATCTAAAATGGCGGCTTTCCCCAGGCCAGATGAGCTGGAACTTTTTTTAGTGGATATAGACGCTATATAACACAAATAGGTTGAGAAACACTTGTTTCTATTTTCCCCAGATTAGCCCTTTGGTAGCCTATTAGCGCAAGTTCAGATATGTGTGGACACTCATGGAGTTACTCCATGGGACACTTCGGATCTCGATAATTTTCGGTTCCAGTGTCAGTGACTAAAGAAAGGTAAACACGTTTTCAGAAGTCTACAAACTTTCATTTGCAAATATATTCGAGGGGGCGTTTATTCAAATTTATTCGAATAAATGCGATAAATAACTTGAATTCGGAAGCTCATGAGAGTTTCTCTGATTTTGTTTTTAAAATTAACTGAGTTATTAAAGTATATATTAAAGTATATAGGCCTATAATCAGTAATCTTTTTTCTAGATATCATATTTAGTTAGAATACCTTATAAACTGGATGCTTACTTGATAACTTATACGCATATGTAGCCTACTAGAACTAATAAGCATCTCTACTCTAGCTAAGATGCTTAGCTAAGACCCCTAAGACCTAAGATCACGAAAGCTAAGACCCAAGACCTAAGATTACAAATTCTAAGATATACTACAGCTTAAAAACAATACTTGTTTATCCATACATAATTGTAAACACAGTAGGTTTCATTTATTACCATAAATATAATTTAATACCACCGCAAAACATAGATAAACTCACATTATTTTCGCCCGTTGAGTAAATGTATATTTTTTCTTTACAACAAACAAACTTGACGGGGTGTTTGTTTGTATATATTTACTCCATTGTGTTGGTTCAGAGGATGTTTTTGTTACGCACCTGCCTTTCTTGTATTTTGACTCCAAATTTGTTGACTAACTTTATCCTGAACACCACACTTTAAAATTAGGACTTATAAGTACTTTCAGAAGGAGAAACACATAATAACAAATAAATAAATCCTTTAAATTTATGATTTTACAGATGTGTTTCTTTGTATACTGAAATGTAACTCCTCGAGCTCCCTATGCTCAATGTTTTTGTTTCTATGGAGCGCCAAAAGAGCAACAATAATAGTACAAGTATAAAACAGAAAGAAAACGAAACAACAAAACTTATCATGATTTTTTAATTAAAATTTATTTGCCAGTGTTTATTTCCTCGTACTTGCATGATTATACTATTATCATTACAATTTTAATTTTACATTGTTCCATCCACACTGTAGATGGACTCCACAGAGTTTTCAGCCTTTTTTGCTCTTTTGACGTTCCATAGAAACAAAAACATTGAACATGGGGTAGGCCTACTGTACTGTAGGCTAGTCATTTTGTGTGCGAGAAAAACGTCTGTAAAATCATCAATTTAAAAATGTATTTGTTACTTTTTATGTGATTCTTTTTCATGAAAGTGCCAATTCTAAGGTGTGGTATTCAGAATAAATGTTGGGAGTTAAAATACAAGGCAGGTGCGAAAGATAAATATTTGTAATCTTAGGTCTTGGGTCTTAGCTTTCGTGATCTTAGGTCTTAGGGGTCTTAGATTTCGTGGTCTTAGGTTTCGTGACACCCATTTTTAAATTCATCGTTTGTTATTTTCCCTAGATTATGGGAGCAACTTCCCAATGAAATTAAACAATGTGCTACAATTTCAGACTTTAAAGCCCAACTCATCAAACATTTGATCTCAAAATATTAAGTTGTACTGTAATTGTTTATATTTTTTATTCAATGCAGCTTATTTTTAATTGGTGTATCTCATTATAACTTTGTTTTGTTTTGTTTTATTTTGACTTAATTTGTGCTACTTAGTTTTGTTATTTTTGTATTTTATAAGTAATGATGGAGTAATGAACAGTTTTCTGTTTGGGCTCATGCCTATTACTTGCTCCTGGCAAGATGAATTGTAAAATGTACTTTATGAACTTTTGCCGAATAAATATTATTGTTATTATTATTATTATTATTACAAAGAAGATCTACTTTCAGAGCGATAATACAGTTTATGGCTCTTAGATGTCTACTTTATATGAAGCACGCCGCCAATATGCTGTCATGTTGTTTTGATGGTTGGTGGCGTTTTTTGTGTGATGGTTGCCAATGTAAACTGAACTATTAAAATTATAGCCTAACTAGACAAGAAAGGCCTCATATATATAGCTTTAAACGGAACAGTAAGTTATACTACAGTAATATTAACTACATTAATTGTTTTTGTCCAGTATCATGGTAGTAAAGTGACAGTAGTAGGATAGCTAGGCTTACTATAGGCCCCACCACCCTCCTCCCCTGTTTGTCCCTGTCTTTCTAGGACCAGAGAGGTAGGCTAAACTAGGGCCTAGCCTAGGTTAAGGTCACTACGCAAGGCTCGATAACGTGTATGTAGCCCTATATCCTGGGCTAACTAGTTAGTAACTAGGCCCTACTAACTAGGCCTAGCCGGCCCTACTAGTAGTACCTAGTAGTAGGCTAGCCTAGCTAGCTAGTGTAGGCGGCCGGCCCTCTAGGCTAGTAGGAAGCAGTATAACTTTCCTCTACTAGCTAGGCCAAGGTCCTAGGCCTGCCCTGACAGGCTGAGTTAGGCTAATTAAATTAGGCAGCTTGTTGACTGGGGATATAAGGCCTACACATTACATTTGAAATGTAACATATTCATTGTCTCTGACTGGGTCTCTTGCTGTAGGCTATACTGATACCAGCTGGGCGACTCGAGGAGGGAGGCAGGTTTATTTTTTATTTGTGGGTGTTTTTAGATGAAAATGTTTTTAATAAGGCCAATACTCTATGTACTGTTAATAATAAACCTTCAATTTCCAGAATAAATGTTATCATTTTTGGATGATAATGTAGTGTTTTATAAAGAAGACCGTATTAAAGACCAATCAATTACCATAACAACAACCTGCAGCAGCTATGTTAGACGGTGCCAATCTTGAGGCCTTTGAAATACCACTCTCACTTTGGAGACTTGTGGAAGAAAATGTTTCCACAGAACAGCAAAATGAAATAAAAAATATTTTAGGAGAATCTGAGGTAGATCAGACATTAGAATTACATGCAGAGGTAAGTTTTGGTTTGACAATTGTACTTTTTTTTCACTTGGTCGCACCTGAAGATGTATGGTGATCGAGCATTTTTAGTTGCAGCTCCTAAACTGTGGAACAATCTTCTCAATTCTATCTGAACTCATTTAAAAACACATCTTTTTAGTTCTTTGTAAACCAATATGTTACCTCTTTTAATCCCTTTTTTTGTATAAGTGCTTTGGAACAATCTGTTGATTGTTTTAAGCACTATATAAATATGACAACATTAATATTAAACAGAAGTTCCAACAATGTTAATGCCCTCCTCAACAACTGGTTCTGATATTTCACTCTTATAGTCCTTTTATGATTTGTTTTGATAAAAAAAAATGCAATTTAAATAAAAACCTTGATCATTTTTTTCTCAATCCAGATTGAGGCACTTCTACAAATATGGCAAGAATATAGATCAGAAAGTGAAGCTGTTAACGAGCCAATACGGAGTTCCTTACCAGAGCCTCCAATGATACGAGAAGGACTTAAGAATCATATTCTTTTGCTGGTTGAAAGCATCCGAGAACGGTCAAAGGACGGCTGCCGGTAGGATTCTTATAATTGAGTATTTTAACTTTTTTAACTGTAACTGTCTATTTTGCTTATTTCATGATGGTCACATTCTGACAAACACTTAACTTGAGTATTTTTTCTTATCTAACAGGGATTCAAATTGCAATTTGTCAGTATTAAATAGTGATGTGCTACAGTATGTATTGGAAGATGATAACAGAGGTATGTGTACATTGTGTGAATAATACTTTGTCGGTATACATCTGACGACAACCAATGACACAATGTGCATGATAATTAGGTCATAGGTCATCTCAAATCGAAAGCTTCAAGATTATATAATAGTTTTTAATTTTCAATTTGCATTTAAAAGATAATGTTTGAGTTTCATTTTAGATCCAAGTTAACCAATCAGTGGTAGCACTGTAGCTTTTTAGAGATTATTTATAAATTCAGTTTATTATTTTTATTTTAAATGTTTGTTTTCTAGAAACCCCTGATATTGAGCTTAGACGTCCACAGACAGCTTGTAGTAGTCGTGATGGAAGAGAAACCCCAATGCGCATGACGCCCTCTAGTGATGGTGATTAGTAAGGCACTTTATCATTATGACATGCGTATGTGTTGTGCCATTATTTCCTTCATCTGCCACTAATCATTCTAGAGCATACATTGTAACTGACTAGTAAACTTAAATTCAGTTCAGTTTTATCAGTTTAAATTAGGTAATCTAACAAGAAGGTAATTGTCTTCTAACTTGTATTCCTGATGTCATTGTATACATCCTCTTAACAGTGGCGGATCCAGTATTTTGAAATAGCGGCTCGGGCCTAAAATGGTGAAATTTATTTTATTTATTCTGTCCTTATATATGACGGAATATATAAATATATGACACTTTCAGTGCTAAAGCATTGATTTCAAAAGTGGTTCAGTAGAGAAACACTAGGGAGGTTTCGCAACCTTACGAATACGATAACGAAAACGTATACGTCAAACATTTGTGAAACTTTTGAGCTGATCCCCATTTCATATTCGTAAAGCGTATTCGTGTTGACGAATATCACCAGTCATATTCGTAACTACAAAACGAGTATAGTTTTGATCTATTTGCACATTTTGCATTTGAATCAGGAATGATTCATGATTATAATATAATTATAGATTTATTGAAAGTAATTTACTAAAGTAATTTACTAAAATTCCAAGTCAATTTTGATAAATAGCAGTTTTTAAAGTCCTCACTCGCTTTGATGTTACGCTAGGCCTAGGCAGCCAAGCACTAAGCAACACGTACCACCTGCGCTTCGCTCAAATTCACCGCAGTCATATTTTGGACGGCGCCCTCAATATGCCATGTGAAACAGATTTTTACTGGCTTACGAAAAACGAATACGTGTGCGTGACGTATCCGTTTTCGTTATCGTATTCGTAAGGTTGCGAAACCTCCCTATTGAAGGCCTTTACGTGAACTATAATGTGATTTTAGTGATCGTGAACAACAATTTGTTTTAGTAATTTTTAAAAAAACGAATACGTTTAATTTATCAATAATAGTGAAATTACTAAAACAATATAATAAAAATAATTCAAAGACAACTAAGTAATTAACATTAGTACACACATATTTACAAAAAGGTAACTATTTGAAATGAATCTTAAACACTTAAAAATTGAATATTGTTCTTGTTTAGTTTTCTGCCTCTAGCTGCTATTCATTTCCAGTCTTTGTGACACTATTTTTTACCTTTTAAAACTAACCATAGTATTTAAATTTAAATTTTAAATCCTTGTTTCTCTTTAGTCTTTCAGCTTCTTCTAATGTCAGTGATCAGGTTGATGCTGTCAAAGACCATCTTAATGTTTTCAAAATTGATCAGGTTGTCCAGGAATTAAGGTACAGTAACTTTTTTTTCTTATTTCTTACACCCAACCCTTCTGAAAAAAGGCTTTATTTTATAACATTTTAAAAATAAATGAAGACGTTGTTTTATGAAGTTTAAATTAAGTACGAAGTACAACATTTGTGTTCTTTTAGATCTTCATTAGCAGACGAGACAGCCAGACTGCTAAATGACATACGATTTTTACAAAGTTGTTTAGAAGAAGAAAAAGATTTTAGATGTCAATCTTCAATTCCCTTTACAAGAGAGCCTACATTATCAGGTGAAAGTTTTAATAGTACTATTTGGACACAGTGAGGCCCGTAGTTTAGCCAGAAAATTGATGTTATACACAGAATTACTGTATATTAAATTTAAACAAACAGAAGGAAAATAAAAATAGTTTCTAACCTTTTGACTTTGCAAATTGTTAAGTAATTGATATGTTTGTTTTATAACACACATATTTTTCTAAAGTAAACTTATATTTAATTTGAATGTCAAAAGTTAGACCATGTAAAAAGGCAGTGCTCAGATTTTGGCAGCGAAATATAGAGTAGTAGTATTTAGATGGTGCACCATACGTGTTAGTTCTTAATCATGCACTATTTACCCGTCACAATCTCAAATTGTTTACAGTTTAGTCATAATAATTTTTAAGATTTTTTTAAATTTTTATAAATTTTTAAATTTTTATACTGCAGGCCTATATCAATTTTTGGATGTTTTCAGTTAAACTTGTTTTTAACTTTATGAATGTATATATATAGTTTTTATGATAACTAATATTTATTTGAAATTTTGTTTTAATATTTTGATTGTTTGTACAGTACTACCTTTCTAAATGTTTTTTATATTTTGATATTGCATTTTATTTTTCTGAGTGAAACGCTTTTGTTAAACTTCAATCTTTCGATTGCAATAAAGTTCTATTCGTATTCGTATTCATATAATACATATTTAACAAATAGTTTTTACAATTTTTTAAATGTCATTTTACATTCAAATAGTAACCCATTTTTCAACGTTCAAGTAACAAATACAAACTCTTTCAACCGATCACTAAAGTAAATTGTATATTAATAACTTTATAAATTTAACCTCAATGACAAATAACTTGTTTGCATTTTGTAATAACTGTAATTTTTTTTTTAGAACTGCAAGAGGAAAAAAACAGACTTCAGCAAAATGTAGAGATCAGTAGGAGTAACACTGCTATGTTAAAGACAGATCCAAAGAATCTCCCAAGCTCACCAAAGTATGCAACCTTTCTTTACTTATTGTCTCTTATCCTAAGCTTTAATTTGATGGTCTATATTAGCAATTCAACAGAATAAGAGTGCGTTCTTCAATAGAAACGAGAAAGAAATATAAATTTAAAATTTGAACCACTGGATGATCAGAAGCTGTATTTGAAGTTGCATACATTGCCCAACCATAATGGTGCTAAAATATAACAAAACAGAGGCAATGTAAGAAAATTCCCTTCCAACAATAGTGTTTCCACCTATCTGTACCTACGAAAACTATATAGTTGTGTACACCTTTTCAACAACATTCTTCTTCCCTAAGGATCACATCGTGTCATCGGCAGCCAACTACGGTGTCATTACATCTGTCCACGACAGTGTATGTTAACTAGTAAACTGGGGTAACCCCCTACTCTTCTCAAAAGTACTCTTTAAAGTGCAAACGGGCAATATGCATATACTGGATGTGGACCTACGATTTATAGTCCTTATCCGAGAAGACTTTTAATATAATACACACCTTGTGTGCATTTTCTCAGAATTTTTACCTGGTTTCCAATGACATCCGGTAGTTCACAATGAATTATTCAACATTTGTTATAATTATCTATTATTAAATTGTTTTAACTTTTCTTGTTTCCTTCCATTCAACATCCATATCAATTATTGTGTAAATTGGTATTTATAAATTATACTTCATATTAAGTAGATTAGGTTTATTATTAAGTGGCTGGGCCTTGATCCCTCCTGACCAATCTGTGCTGTTCAGTATTTGATATGGTTGCATTTCATCTACGGCATTCTGCTTAAATCGTCTGTTCCCAATGTAGTGGCGATAAGTTAATTTTAATATTCACATTTTATTATTAAACTTTGTCTTAATTATAGGAAAAAGTTGAAGCCATTGAAGCCAGCAGGGCGACCATCACCACCATCTTTAGCGTGTAATTCTGACAGAATATCTTCCAGCAGCTTGTTAAGAAACCCAGCAAAACAAGATGTCACTAAGCAAGCAAGTGCAGAGTCACGCATCACTGGGCCTAGTCCTCCAGGTTCAGCCAATAAAAGACATTTGACAAACCACTGTAATACACCGTCCATACCATCTTCTGCTAGGCCTTCACAACCACCATCATTGACTAGGCCTTCCCCGCCATCATCAGCTAGGCCTTCCCCGCCATCTTCGGCTAGGCCATCCCCACCCTCGTCAGCCAAACCTCTTGTACGACGGACTCTTTCATCACAACGACTAAGACATCAAGTAAAGACTAGTACAGAAACATGAGACTTGCCATTGAAATATATTCAGATTGATGTTAAATACTATAATTCTTCCTTTTGTATGATGGTGGTGCTTAATTTTTATTTTTTATCACTTATTAGTAAACACAATATTGAGCTGAAACTGATCAATGCAGGTACCTCAATTTAAAGACAATTTTTTGGCGTGGTCTTTATCAGTTGGTTGGTGTCACATGGGTCAGATTTATAAAACTTGGCAACAAATTAAGTCAATGATTTAGCTTCAGGCAGTTTTCAAAATAACCTAAAGCAAATATTTTTACATGTTTTGTTGTGCAAAATCTTAGGTTGATAAATAGATAAAAAGAACTCGGGTTTTTCACTAAAGCCTGGTTTCCATAAAATTGCTACACGACAGAGCGTAGCGATTCTATGGAAACGCTAGAATTTATCGGGGATCTAGTACGCGATCGAGCGCTAAATATTCTTTGGTACGCGTATACGATTCATCGCTGACAAAATCGGCAAAGTTGAACATGGTTGAACTTTGCCGATTTGACTGCGATGAATCGGGGAGCCTTCCCGATTGCGTCGGCGACATCTGCGCGTGTAGCGATTTTAATGGAAACGCTGTAGCGATTTTAATGGAAACCAGGCTTTATGCACTTCTTAAGTATCTTGACTTCTAGTCAGGTTTAAAGACGTCATAAAAAAGTCCTGTGTGCAATTTGTGATGAAAGTTGGCAACTTGTCTAAATATCTTTAGTGGGTCAAAATAAACCAGAAAAACGTTGTTGCCCAATCTGTAACCCCATGGGGGGTGGGGGGGGGGCTCTTTTATGGGCCTTTACACGATGGCGGGCAAAATATTAAAATAGCATATCTTCGTAAAAAGCTGGTGTTACAGGTTTCATTTTAGTGTAAACTAATTTACAACATATATATTCATATTCACTCTAATACAACATTGAGATTGAATATGATTTATATAATACAGTGAGTGGTATAAGCAAGTTGAATCCCAGCTGTAGTAAAGAAACTTCAAAAACTCTAATATAATATCTTTATATAGTTTATTATTTCCTTTGTTTGATTACTAATAGCATTCATAATGAACGTACTACTAAATTCTCAAACGACTTTTGTGCCCTAAAGGCGTTCAAACCACAAGATGTATTCAAACATACCTTATTATAGACCTAGTGTGATAAACAAATAAAACCGTGTACTTTCATATTTTGAATAAATAGTAACAAACTTTTATGTTATTTTTACAGGTTATATTTAGTTTCATTACAACAAGCTACAAAGTACAGTTTTTGTTGTATTCATTTTTAATTAATGTAAATAATTTGTCAATGTGTTGCAATAAATAATTATTACATTGGAATATCAAGTGTTGTATCACCATGTTTAATTCGAAAAAGAAATTTAACTAATAACTAAGTTACTGGTGGATGTGGATTCCTGGATAGGAAATATTACGGAAGAGCACTCTGGTCTGGTGCTTTGAAGGAAACGTATTATTAAAGAAATATTCATAATCCAAATAAAATAAAATGTACATACTGTACAATAAAATATGATATGAGAATAAATTACATAAATATACAGTACTGTACACCCCTGTTAAGTGGACACCCATCGAATCGGATCGTGGTTGACCGTAGTATTACAACTTATAATCCTCTTGTTCTTTTCCCCTGAATAGTGGGTCCCAAAGGCCTACCTTGAATAAAACTTGACAATGAGATATTGAAAAAGGTATTTAATTTATTTTATTTATTTATTCTTTACACTGGGTAGCCTCTTCAGTCTATAACTGTTTTTTCAGAGGGGCCAGTGTATATATATATGCGACATATTTTGTGACAGTGAACTAGTACAGCGGGATAACCCATACTTGCTCGAAAGATGTACTAACTAGGTTCTTTAAAGTGCACACGAGCCAGATGTGTACACTGGACCTACGGTTTATAGTCCTTATACGAGAAGACTTGTTCTACCATGGAGCTAGTGAGACACGAACCATTGTCGAGGTTATGGCTAAATGCGTCGAGCAAGTGGGCGATTTCCGAAAATACAAAATAAGAAGAAAAAACAACTTAACTAAAAAATGGAATGGTTTAAAGAAAATATTTAGATGAACATCAGTCCGTGCATGATCAGCATGAATCCAGGTGTATTTTATCTAGGGTTTAATTGACAGGATTTACTTCCAACCAAGTCCTGCATTTATCGTGTATGTCGATACGTTGAACAGAAAGACTTTTAAGCACCAAACGAATATCTTGATCGTTGTGTCCTGCAGAAAATATAGACATTGAAATCAACATCCACTTATTGAAACTGACACATACTGGCACCTTTTACTTTAAAAGGAAATGTATAGAAAAAAATGATCTTAACAATACTATATGCAGCATAAAACAGTAGATATGTTATACGTTTCTGTAATTTAAATTTAAAGACAAGTAAATCTTGTATTTGTTTGTTGATCTTTAAAATAGATTAGGCCTACCAAACACAAAACATTTATTAATCAAATCAAGAAAAAAGAAATTACCTCTTACAAAGAATGTTTTGTGTAGGTCTATGGTTAAATTGTATAAATTATTATAGTGTTTTATAGTCATGGAATGTATGAATTTACCGTCAGTGTGTGTACTCTTTGTAGTACAGTTTTGGCTTCTTGGTTTTGCCTTTACAATTAGGCCTCCGCCTCTGGTAGTGGATATATCATCTTCACTCAGCGATGATGTCCGCACTTCTTTCACACTAGTCCCCTGATATTCAAATATTGGCGTTTTTATTTTAGAATGCGGGTCTTTGAGCAATGTGTCTACCTTTCGAAGTAACAGCGCTGTCTTCTGTCGAAGGAAAGTCGTTGAAGAAGTTGTAATATCATCATCAACCTCAGCAGAATGCATCATTCTCTTGTATTCATTCTGCTGCTTCTGCAGTTGTCGAAGTTTCAATTGTTGTGAATACTCTACAGTACCATTATTATTGCTGAAATTTGAAGTTGCAAGTCGCCTTGTCCTCCTGAAAGTGGTGACACCACTTGATTGTGTATCAGAGTCATGTCCATTGCAAGTATTTCTACCAAAAGTGCTGAGTTGGCGCGTTCTGCTGATTTTAAGTGGTTTGAGCCTGTAATGTCTTATTCCTAATTCCTTGGACGGAGCATTTAATGCTGTTTCCATGCTAGTATTCTGAGCCAAATTTCTGGAAATACAGGTATCATTGCCATTGTCTCTTTCTTCGTTTTGATCAATAATTTTAGTCACCATTTGTGGCAAACAATTGTTCTGAAACTCCTCCTCCACGTCTGATTGATTGACAGTACATTTAAGTGGATCTATTTCCTTTCTTTCCCCTAAGTTTAAGTCTATCTGATTCGTTTTATCGTCCTGAGTTTTCAATGTCCCAGGTTTTGTCTTACCGTCTGCACCAGAAACTCCTAAACATGAGCGCCACTGTCGTTCAGCTAAACGTTCCAGTTGTCTGTAACTGTCAATACCTCTCTTTGTAGCTTTAAAGCGCTGCTCTTTCGAAATACTGTCGTATTTTAAACGATTTATAAATTCGGAATCCAACGCCATTAACACTTTTCCGGAGAGAAATACCAACACGGTTATATACTTGTTAAAAATTAATTATAATGTGTCATTCGACTGTTTACTCCGGTGAATAAATGTCAGTTATTGTACATTGTTATGATAATTATATAATGCATTTTTGTTCAACCTTGACTGTTGTTCCTGGCAACGACAACACTAGAAAAACTATTCATATAGTAGATATTCTATTATCTGACAATTCTTATTGGTAAAATCACCGCCATTGAAAGTATAGGGTTAAGTTTCTCTCTACACAAATGTTTGTAAAAATGATCCTTTTTTTAGAATTTTATCCGTTTGACAGAATAGATTTAGTTTCTCCATGCTTAAAATAACTTAACACAAATGTTTGTAAAAATTATCCCGTTTTTTAGAATTTTCTCCGTTTGAGAGTAGGCCTATAGGTTTAGTTTCTCTATGCTTGATAAAGCTTAACACGGATGTTTGTAAAAATAATCCTTTTTCAACACTTTCCTCCGTTTGAGAGTAGGTTTTACATTCTCTTTGCTTAAAATATAACTTAACACAAATGTTTGTAAAAATGATCTTCTTTTTTTTCATAATTTTCTTCGTTTGAGAGTAAAGTTTAGTGTCTTTTCACCCGATTCTGCTACTGTCCACAGGTGCTATCTGTAAAACTATAGAAAGTTATACACGTTGCTGTCTGCTATAAATGCTGTACTTTTAACACACGGTACACTGTCTGTAGCACAGTGTGTGTTGACAATTTACAATGATGTACATCATGATGTACATGTGGTCTTTTATGCTTGAAATAGTTTAACAGAACACTTTTCCCGTTTAAAGTGTGTTCTTCAATGTTTGATTAATTAAACTGATTTTTATATATTTTAAAAAGTCAATACAAGTTTGTAGAGTTTCTTCTATGTGTGTATATTTAATGTATAATAATAATATTATTTATCTCTGTATCAAGCACTTTTGTTCATGCTTTGCACGCATATTACTATAAGGTGTTTTACAGTTTCATTTAATAACCGTTCAACACCAAATAGTAAGTAGAGAATAAAGATACCATGTTAATGTTAATACCAATACAACTATACAACTTAATATTTTTAAATTAAGAGTCTAAAACTTGTGTATTATTCTTAAAGTACCAAGTAAGTTGTTGTGTTGTTTTTCATGTCGATACAATATAATTGTTAGCCCCCACACGTCAACAATTTACATAAATGAAAATATACTGCATTTGCAAGTCAAATGTAAACAGCGTTGGTCTGCCAATTGTATATGGAATATGGAAAACACCTCGAAATCAATTTGTAAACTTCATGTGGGTTAGGGTGTCATCTCCTTTTACCTAAAGTTGATGCATCTTCTAATTAATCTTCAGTGACTTAAGACGTATATATTATCTGTTAATAATAATGTTTAAAATGTTCAGTATTTTCGTTGTTATACTATTCTACAGTGGTGGGGTAGCGTCTCAAGGTAAGACATTACAAATTCATATTTGTTCGTGTAGACCTTTTCATGTTGAAACACACATACATTGTTTGGACAGAAACAGCTGTTTATCTATTTAAATGTTATGTAGGTAGGACATTTCCATGTAGCAAACCAGCTCAGACAATATTGTTTGGACATTTTTTTAATAAACCTTCTTTTAGTGTTATCTTCCTCATGGTAAAAAGCCTGCATTTCATAGGACGAACTCAACAATCTTAAACGTTTGTATATGTATGCCTAGTAGCTCAATGCTTAGTTGAAATATATTGTGAGTGGTGCTTAGATGAAATAGTAATAAGACAGATATCTATTGGAGACAGATATCTATTGGATCTGGTACCGATACCATTTAGTAATAATCTTTTCAACCAAATTTGTTTTATTTTGTTATTAGACGAGGAGATATTAGACGGACTGGTAGCATCACAGAGCACAACAGTGGACGGTAATGTCGCAAGTCGAGCAATTGACGGTAATTTTGATACCGATTTGACACGCGGTTCATGCTCGTTAACAGGTAAGAGAAAGCGATGTCTTTCTTTATACTGAACACCTTGCAACTAAACATCAAAGGGAAAATATAAAAATATGTGTATAAGTATCAATAAATGTGGATGGAGTGTTCATGTATTAGTAATTTCTGTTCACAGAGGGTAACAGTTTTAATTGGTGGATGGTGGATTTGGGGAGATTGTACTCCGTCACAACTATAAGAGTTTACAATAGGGCAGGTAAAAATATATGTTAATTTGTATACAAACTTCGTTTTCATTTCAAGTCTTTTCTTGGTACATTGTGTTTTCAACTGGAGCCAACTTTTGATGTCCATCTCATCTTTATGCCGCGGCTCAAATACAATTTTTTCTCTTTGTTTTAATTTCCATTCATTTATTTTTGTTTATCCATTATTTAACATGGCTGTGGCTTTTTGTTTCCAGACGATAATCATGCTGTATTGTAAAGTTGTTCAGTACAAAGAATAGTTTCGAATTTCTCAATTTGTCGTAGATGGTTCAAGAGAACAGCTAGCATCAGCCGTCGTAAATATTTGTACTGGTTCAAACAACTCTTCATGCATTCAATGCGGTACACCTTTTAGCTTAAATGATGATATTTACGCAAATCCAAAGATTGAAAGGTCATGCTCGGCAGTCAGTGGCAGGTATTTGAGGGTCACTAATACGGATTCACCTGTCCAGCTATGTGAAGTACAAGTGTTTGGCTCAGGTGTGTATACCAAAAATCATTTTGATTGAATACAGTATCAATGGATATCCTTTAGTTCTAATATGAAAACCTTTTTAATTTATTTTGATTTCTGTAAGGAAAACGTATATCTATTTATCGTCGTTCATTATAGTCCTAGTATAAGCAGGCATTTGCAGCTAGATATCCGTAGCAGAAGCTGATGTATAAATAATAATTTATATTACTGTACGTTAACCTTGGTATATGACTGTAATACCTTATTACAAAATTAGTTATCATTACAGGATATTTTTTCTTTTAGAACCTGATATTTGTGCTCTTGGAAATACTTGTGACGTCACAAATGGTGTATGCAACAATAATGGTACTAATTACTACTGCGGGTGTAACTCTGGTTACACTCTTAAAACTGATGGAGAGTCTTGTACAGGTATGACATCCGTACCGGTACTACCAATACAGTACTAAAGCTACCGCCAAACATTGTATTGATGTACCACTATTAGCATTACAACCATAACTCACTAAAACGTTACTAATATCACCACCAATTCCATTTAGAGTCCTATATACAGTAGGATTATTCCGTTTGATTTTTCCTTTTTTGGACTAAAATGACGGTTCCAGATTGTTTTTTTTACTTTTGGTTGCTTAAATTGATATTTTGATTGAACCAATAAATAAGTAAATGTACCGTATGATGTGAATAAGCATTCGTTTCTATTACTACATCATTGCTTCTGAGGTAACCTTGACGTTTGTGATTATTCTTACCTTTTTTCTGATATTTTAAAGTTGATCTATGCTTCGATTCGGCTCTGAATAACTGTGATCAGCAACATGGATACTGCACTCCTACAGACACGGACATCAGTTATAAATGCGGATGTGATACCAACTACATTTTGCAAAACGATAACCACACCTGCTTAAGTAAGTTAAGGTCTAGAGCAGGATAGAAGTTTACTTCCAACTAAAACGCAACGGAGGCAAGTAGGCGCAACGCAAGTAATTTGACCAACCACGAAGTGAGTGATCATCCGAACTATCACTTGTGATTGGTCAACTAACGTGCGTTGCGCGCGCAAACGAACGAACGCATTTATCATGATGCTTATTAACTTTTCTTAAATTTAAGATGACAATTCATAACCAATTTTGGAACTGCCTAAATTTTAATTCAATTTCTCTTAGTAGCATCATGAAAACACATTTGACGCGTACTCAAAAACTGACGAATATGATTTTTAGCATGACTCTAGTACGTTAAACTTCCACGTATGTTTTTGTAGTAGAACTAATAAGAGTGAATTTATTATGTTTATTTTTAGTCAATGCTTGTTCAAATTCCACCCTCAATAACTGTGATGACACGTATGGACAATGTATGTCAAATGGTGGTGACTACACGTGCGCATGTTTACAAGGCTATACGCTGGATTCAGATGGTTTCACATGTTTAGGTTGTTAATCTGAATTATTTTTTTATCATTTAGCCAACTTAAAAAAAACATTACACGAACGGACTCTAGGATTCTATCTTCCATATTCGCCATGTCCAGATCAACCTTGTAAATAAGTTAACCTGCTGCATATTATTTTCTTCAACAGATTTTGACATTTGTGCTAACTCGACATTAAACCGTTGTGATGATGAGCGAGGATTTTGTGTCCGTAACGGTACTGGATACTACTGTGGTTGTAATCCTCCACTGTACACTATTCATTCTGACGGCTTTCGTTGCATTCGTAAGTTATCTGTCTCTTCTACTGAATTCAATTGTTTACTTCTTACATACTTCTCTGTTCTCTCCATTCTTTCTTTTTCACTTACTATAGTTTTGACCTTGATCTACATCTCAACTCTTACAACCATTGTTCGTCATAATGCCTCCCTAGTATCTTCGTTTTGATTTTCCTCTCTTCATGGCAACTCTTACAGTCATTGTTCGTCATAATACCTCCCTAGTATCTTCGTTTTGATCTTCCTCCCTTCATGGCAACTCTTACAGCCATTGTCTCTCATAATATCTTCCATGTATCTTCGTTTTTTTTCTTCTCTTTTATCCGAAGGTTGTCCCTTTACCTCCTTACTTCATCCATCCTTTTCCAACCCAATATCTTTTTAAACTTCTTCGGTTTTGTAGATCTTTCCTTTTGTCGCAAAGAAAAATTATAACAGTTTGTTTTCTTCGAAACCAAATACCAGTTGACTACAGCATTTGTATTATACTATGCCATAACCATCATATTGTTTTTATTTACGTCAGCCGTTCCTCAATCCAAAACCTTCAAGTTGGTCAATGGTGACGATGCCTGTCTTAGGGGAGGAGTAAAGGAGTTTCGAAGTCGTAGTCTGCTTTACTGTGCAAACGCTTGTCTGGGAATAGCATCCTGTACAGGGTATCATTACGCAGGTGGTTCCTGTGTTATTATGGAAGACAGTTCCGAAGTTGAGGAATATTGCTATAAGACTGGTAAAACATATATTGTTCCGCCAACTTAAACATATCAGTTAGCATGGGCTAGAAAAGGAAGCTTTTGATATGGAGTAATCTAGGATCTGGGAATTAGTGGTGTAGTTATTTGTGCGCATGCCAGGACGTTCGGATATGGTATGTTTCCTCCATCGATTTCCTTAGTAGATTAGGTCCACTACGACCTACAACCCAAAATGTTAGTTCAGGGTGTCAACAATTAGAAAGCTATCCAATGATGATCTACTGTCATCAATATAATGTTCTACTTTAAATATCTAAATGAATTAAAACTAATTGTAATTATAAAATTGTATGATAGATTCAAGATTTAATATAAAAATATAATACACCAATATTATGTTGAGATTGAATAACTATTTGTCTAAGTGTTGGGAAATTACTGTGACGTAAAATTAAGAAGTGATTGTTAATTAAACAGATACATAAGTGAACAAATAATAAATAAATAAACAAATAATGAATGTTTTGTATTCGTGTAATGGTACAAATAATGGCACTTGGTGAATGAAGAAAGGTTATATCAACTCGGCTTTGCCTCGTTGATATAACCTTTCATCATTCACCTCGTGCCATTATTTGTACCATTGCACTCATAAACATTCATTATTTGTATATTATATAACACCTAAATATCATTCCTGTCATTGTGGGTCACATGGCGTGCAATATTACGATTATTTAATAAGTACTTTCTTCGTGTACGAATATGGTTCTAGATCATCAACTGAGTGAGTTATTTATATTATGTATTTCATTTTTGATCATCTACAACGGAGCTGATGGACTAAAAAAAATCATTTGGTCCCCCATTTGAACGTGTACGCCAAAAATGCTCATTCTGTAATGATTTAAAATGCATTAAATCTTAAATTAGTCTTAAATAATCCTATCTTGTGTAAAGACTGAGTACCAAAACTAAACTGTGATTTAGCCTACAAAACAATTATAGTTTGTGTGTAAATGCTAGCCTCATGGCATCTAACTCGAAGGAAACTCCCGCCTCAACTGGCCCGTTTACACGGCAGTCCCAACAAGCTCGCTCGACTTTGTCGGAATTCATGAACAGCCAAGATATGCTTTCACTCATAACATCAAAAAAGCTTTTAATGGACCATCAATTGCTGAACTTACTGGTAAACAAATTTTGGATACATTTTCAAATGAAAAATGTATTAACTTAACAAAACCGTTAAAAAAAATCTTGAGTCAATTATAGAGCAACCGATTCTGCTACTGTCCCTAGGTGATATCTGTATAACTATAGAAAGTTATCCACGTTGCTGTCTGCATAAATGCTGTACTTTTAACACCGTACACGTTTATTTGTGAAATCAAAATAGCGGATTTAACAAATTAATTTGTGTTCATCAGCTCCATTGTAGATGATCAAAAATGAAATGCATAATATAAACAACTCACTCAGTTGATGATCTAGAGCCATATTCACGCAGTAGCAACATCAGACTTTTTGAAATACCAGAATCTGACAAAGAAAACACTGCTGATGAATTAGCAAATTAGCAAGCAACAAGCTTCTAGTAGACATCAACGTACACGACATTGACCGTTCTCACCGAACAGGACGAAAGCACGTCGACCTAGGCCATTAAGGACTTTACGAAACAGGACGGTTAGGGAAGGAAGACGGACATAGCCGTTTATTAGTTACGTACCTTTGCGCTAAGACGACGACCGGCAGTATTAGCTCTCCAATAATTATTTACTTCATATAGAAGTCGAAGACACTTTATAACAGTACGAATGAAATTAAAAGGCTCTGCGATACTATTCAAGAGGATCTTACCCTAAAACGTAATCTGTTTGCCCAAGCTAAGCAACAAACAGTGTTTGATCGATTGATGGTCGTATTTTTAAATTTCAAAACTTTCAAATGATGGTATCCGTGGTGTTGCTCTTAAAGTTTTAAACAGTTACTAACCAAATAGATTTCAGTGTACTTATGTAACAATCATTCCTATGATCTTAAGCCTATCGCATGTGGTGTCAAGCCTATCGCATGTGGTGTCCCCCCTATGGTCCTAACCCTCTTTATTTTAGTCGCGTGCAACGCGAATCTACATCTCACTATGTCGGCCAGTCGGTCGGTTTGGTCGGTAAACACTACTTGAGCGACTGCAGTCATGTATATGGCCTTGGTAAATATCAATGATTAACCAAACGCATATCCTTACTTGTTATCTTTATCAGATTATACTACTTTATTTTATACAAATATGTTAACGTTGAGTCCATTTCAAACTTTTATGTAAGAATTAATTAATATCAATGATTACATTAATGTGAATAAACTTTCAATAAGCCTAAAAAAAATTCAACTTTATGATGTTTGGATTTAGTCACAAAAAACTGACCGAAGATTCTCATCAAATTCTGATAGGTGTTCAAATAATTCCTAATGTTAAGCAAACCAAATTCCTAAGTGTTTTAAAAGACCAAGAGCTAAATTTCAAAAATCATATAACAAAAATTGAATTAAAAATATCAACGCATATCGGATATGGTATGTTTCCTCCATCGATTTCCTTAGTAGATTAGGTCCACTACGACCTACAACCCAAAATGTTAGTTCAGGGTGTCAACAATTAGAAAGCTATCCAATGATGATCTACTGTCATCAATATAATGTTCTACTTTAAATATCTAAATGAATTAAAACTAATTGTAATTATAAAATTGTATGATAGATTCAAGATTTAATATAAAAATATAATACACCAATATTATGTTGAGATTGAATAACTATTTGTCTAAGTGTTGGGAAATTACTGTGACGTAAAATTAAGAAGTGATTGTTAATTAAACAGATACATAAGTGAACAAATAATAAATAAATAAACAAATAATGAATGTTTTGTATTCGTGTAATGGTACAAATAATGGCACTTGGTGAATGAAGAAAGGTTATATCAACTCGGCTTTGCCTCGTTGATATAACCTTTCATCATTCACCTCGTGCCATTATTTGTACCATTGCACTCATAAACATTCATTATTTGTATATTATATAACACCTAAATATCATTCCTGTCATTGTGGGTCACATGGCGTGCAATATTACGATTATTTAATAAGTACTTTCTTCGTGTACGAATATGGTTCTAGATAATCAACTGAGTGAGTTATTTATATTATGTATTTCATTTTTGATCATCTACAACGGAGCTGATGGACTAAAAAAAATCATTTGGTCCCCCATTTGAACGTGTACGCCAAAAATGCTCATTCTGTAATGATTTAAAATGCATTAAATCTTAAATTAGTCTTAAATAATCCTATCTTGTGTAAAGACTGAGTACCAAAACTAAACTGTGATTTAGCCTACAAAACAATTATAGTTTGTGTGTAAATGCTAGCCTCATGGCATCTAACTCGAAGGAAACTCCCGCCTCAACTGGCCCGTTTACACGGCAGTCCCAACAAGCTCGCTCGACTTTGTCGGAATTCATGAACAGCCAAGATATGCTTTCACTCATAACATCAAAAAAGCTTTTAATGGACCATCAATTGCTGAACTTACTGGTAAACAAATTTTGGATACATTTTCAAATGAAAAATGTATTAACTTAACAAAACCGTTAAAAAAAATCTTGAGTCAATTATAGAGCAACCGATTCTGCTACTGTCCCTAGGTGATATCTGTATAACTATAGAAAGTTATCCACGTTGCTGTCTGCATAAATGCTGTACTTTTAACACCGTACACGTTTATTTGTGAAATCAAAATAGCGGATTTAACAAATTAATTTGTGTTCATCAGCTCCATTGTAGATGATCAAAAATGAAATGCATAATATAAACAACTCACTCAGTTGATGATCTAGAGCCATATTCACGCAGTAGCAACATCAGACTTTTTGAAATACCAGAATCTGACAAAGAAAACACTGCTGATGAATTAGCAAATTAGCAAGCAACAAGCTTCTAGTAGACATCAACGTACACGACATTGACCGTTCTCACCGAACAGGACGAAAGCACGTCGACCTAGGCCATTAAGGACTTTACGAAACAGGACGGTTAGGGAAGGAAGACGGACATAGCCGTTTATTAGTTACGTACCTTTGCGCTAAGACGACGACCGGCAGTATTAGCTCTCCAATAATTATTTACTTCATATAGAAGTCGAAGACACTTTATAACAGTACGAATGAAATTAAAAGGCTCTGCGATACTATTCAAGAGGATCTTACCCTAAAACGTAATCTGTTTGCCCAAGCTAAGCAACAAACAGTGTTTGATCGATTGATGGTCGTATTTTTAAATTTCAAAACTTTCAAATGATGGTATCCGTGGTGTTGCTCTTAAAGTTTTAAACAGTTACTAACCAAATAGATTTCAGTGTACTTATGTAACAATCATTCCTATGATCTTAAGCCTATCGCATGTGGTGTCAAGCCTATCGCATGTGGTGTCCCCCCTATGGTCCTAACCCTCTTTATTTTAGTCGCGTGCAACGCGAATCTACATCTCACTATGTCGGCCAGTCGGTCGGTTTGGTCGGTAAACACTACTTGAGCGACTGCAGTCATGTATATGGCCTTGGTAAATATCAATGATTAACCAAACGCATATCCTTACTTGTTATCTTTATCAGATTATACGACTTTATTTTATACAAATATGTTAACGTTGAGTCCATTTCAAACTTTTATGTAAGAATTAATTAATATCAATGATTACATTAATGTGAATAAACTTTCAATAAGCCTAAAAAAAATTCAACTTTATGATGTTTGGATTTAGTCACAAAAAACTGACCGAAGATTCTCATCAAATTCTGATAGGTGTTCAAATAATTCCTAATGTTAAGCAAACCAAATTCCTAAGTGTTTTAAAAGACCAAGAGCTAAATTTCAAAAATCATATAACAAAAATTGAATTAAAAATATCAACGCATATTGGCATATTTTATGATCGTCTTTCTTCCTTTTTACCCGCTCATATTATACGCAATATCTACTGTTCCCTTTTCTCACATTTATCAGCTAATCTTGTATGGGTAAACATTAGTATTCTTCAAATCTAAATAAAATTACGTCCTTCAAAAGAAAGCTGTTCGGATGATTTCAGGTACTTCTTACTACCCATTCTTATCCTTTTTTCTAACCTTATAACTCTTAACTATGCACGATATCAACAAACTCCAATAATTTATTTTCGTCTATGAACATATTCAATCTAAATTTCCTGTTCTTTAAATTGTTTATCTAAATAAAACAATAGAAATAAATGTTTATTTGAATTTAGATTTAAATTAAGAGTCTAAAACTTCTGTATTATTCTTAAAGTGCCAAGTAAAGTGGTATTTGTTTTCCATATTGATATTTGTTTTTTCCCCCACACGTCAACAATTTACATAAATGAAAATATACTGCATTTGCAAGTCAAATGTAAACAGTGTTGGTCTGCCAATTGTATACAAATTATGTAATATGGAAATCACATCAAAATCAATTTGTAAACTTTGTGGGGGGCTTGTATATTTATTTATATTCTTCTAGGGTGTCATCTGCTACCTAAAGTTGATGCATCTTCTAATTAATCTTCAGTGAGTTAAGACGTATATATACTATCTGTTCATAATAATGTTTAAAATGTTCCGTATTTTCGTTGTTATAATATTCTACAATTGTGGGATAGCGGCTCAAGGTAAGACATCGTATTTCTCTGTGTAGACCCTATCTCAGTTGAAACACCACGATTGTTTAGACATGTTTTACTCGTTTAAATTGTATGTAGGTATAGGTCTACATGTCCATATAACAAAGATATCCCAGGACTACCAAAAGAACCATAAAGGGAGTAAGCCTAAAACTCTAGCCAATGTTATGGCTACGGAATAATGGTTCCACTGTCTTAACCTCAAGCTGGCCATACAAACGTACATTAAGGTTGTTTAGTTAATTATATGAATATCGTGGGGACGATATTATTATACTAAACAAATTCTTATTGTAAAATAGCCGAACCATTTTGTCCTAGCTGGTTTAATTTGATACATGGAAGTGTAGAAATTTACTTACATTAAATTTAAATTGATAAAAAGCTGTCCAAAACAATGTTTATGTGTTTGTGCGTGGCCGAGCGGCTTGGTTGAAGTATATTGTGAGTGATGAATTATATGCATGAAATATTAACCATATTATATAAACATATTGATAACCGGTACCGACACCATTTATTTGTTAAGCCAAACTTAATTTTCTAATTAGACAAGCAGATATTAGACGGGCTGGTAGCATCACAGAGCACAACAGTGGACGGTAATGTCGCAAGTCGAGCAATTGACGGTAATTTTGATCCCGATTTGTCACGCGGTTCATGCTCCTTAACAGGTAAGAGAAAGCGATGTCTCTCTTTATACCGAACACCTTGCAACTAAATCTCGAAGTGAAAATATAAAAATATGTATATAGGTATCAATAAATGTGGATGGAGTGTTCATGTATTAGTAATTTCTGTTTACAGAGAGTAATAGTTTTAATTGGTGGATGGTGGATTTGGGGAGATTGTACTCCGTCACAACTATAACAGTTTACAATAGGTCAGGTAAATATATCTGTTAATTTGTATACAAAATGCGTCTTCATATTCCAATTACGTTTCATTAGAAAATTTCTGTTTATAAATCTCTTGGTAGTTTGCGCTCTGCCTCTACATACCTACTCGTTATCTTAACATGTAGCGATGATGGTGGTGCCAACTTCCGGTGTCCATGTGACTGAATCTCTCGCCCTTATGCCGCGGATTAAATTCATTTCTTTAAAATCTTTCATTTGCACATGGTTATGGTTCCCTACAAAAAAAAAAATAAAATAAAAATAAAAATTAAAGAATAGTTTGGATTTCTCAATTTGTCATAGATGGTATATTAAGAGAACAGCTAGTATCAGCCGTCGTTAATATCTGCATTGGTTCAAACTCTTTATGCGTTCAGTGCGGTATACCATTTACCTTAAGTGATGATATTAACAACGGTCCAAAAATTGAAAGATCATGCTCGGCCGTTAGTGGTAGATATGTGAGGGTCAGTAATACTGATTCACCTGTCCAGCTATGTGAATTCCAAGTTTTTGGCTCAGGTGTGTATACCAAAGATTATTTTCATTGAATACAGTCTCAATGGTTATCCTAATAGTTTTAGGTTGAAATCTTTTCTAATTTCTTATGTTTTCTGTAATAAAAATGTATATCTATTTATCGTTGTTCATTATAGTCCTAGTACAATCAGACCTTTACAGATAGATATACGCAGCAGATAGCAGAAGCTGATGTGTAAATAAATAATAAATATCAATTAATCTTGGTATATAACTGTTAATTAATACTATTTTTAAACATTAATTATCATTACAGTATATTGTTTCTTTCAGAACCTGATATTTGTGCACTTGGGAATACATGTGACGTCACAAATGGTGTCTGCAACAACAATGGCACTATTTACTACTGCGGGTGTAACTCTGGTTACACTTTAAAAATTGATGGAGAGTCTTGTACAGGTATGACATCCGTACCGGTACTATTGATACAGTACTAAAGCCACCGCCAAACATTGTATTGACGTACCACTATTAGCATTACAACCATAACTCACTAAAACGTTACTAACATCACCACCAATTGGACCGTACCATTCCATGATCAGTTTGAAGGCACCAAATCATACCATTTTTGGTAGATTTCGTTTGATTCTTCTTTTTTCTGGCCTTAATTGGGGTTCCGGATACATTTTTTTTTTTACTTTTGGTTGCTTAAATTTACAATTTTGAGTGAACAAATAGATAGAAAATGTATGCTATAATTATATACAAGTATTATTCTGAATAAAAAGAGTCAGTACTATATTCGTTTCTATTACTACATCATTGCTGCCTTAACGTTTGTGATTCTTTTTAATTCATCTTACCTTTTTTTCTGATGTTATAAAGTTGATCCATGCTTCGATTCGGCTCTGAATAACTGTGATCAGCAACATGGACACTGCACTCCCACGGACACCAGTTATAAATGCGGATGTGATACCAACTACATTTTGCAAAACGATAACCACACCTGCTTAAGTAAGTTAAGGCCTAGAGCAGGATAGAAGTTTACTTCTAACTAAAACGCAACGGAGGCAAGTAGGCGCAACGCAAGTAATTTGACCAACCACGAAGCGATGGATCATCCGAAATGTCGTTTGTGATTGGACTAACTTGCGTTGCTCGAGTGAACAAATGCATTTTTGTTTTACTAAAGTCAAGTTGATTACGCCGTTAACAAATATATTTGCTTATTAACTTTTCTTAAATTTAAGATGACAATTCAGAACAAATTTTGGAACTGCTTGATTTTTTTACATCCGTAATTCAATTTCTCTAAGTAGCATTATGAAAACACATTTGACGCGTAGGTCTACTCAAAATATTGATGGTAACCGACATTATCTTTATTTTTAGTCGATGCTTGTTCAAATTCTACCCTCAACAACTGTGATGAAACGTATGGACAATGTATGTCAAATGGTGGTGACTACACATGCGCATGTGTACAATGCTATACACTGGATTCAGATGGTTTCACATGTTTAGGTTGTTATTTTGAATTTTTTTTTTTACATTTAGCCATCTTCCATATTCGCCATGTCTTGATCACCCTTGTAAATAAATTTCCCTGCTACAGATAATTTTTTTTTCATTAGATTTCGACATTTGTGCTAACTCCACATTAAACCGCTGTGATGATGAGAGAGGATTTTGTGTCCGTAACGGTACTGGATATTACTGTGGTTGTAATCCGCCACTGTACAAGATTAATTCTGACGGCTTTCGTTGCATTCGTAAGTTTTTTTGTCTCTCTTACTGTTTTCAGTTTTTACCTTCTTACATACTTCCCTGTTCTCTCCATTCTTCCTTTTCCACTTGATCTTGATCCTCTCTTTTTGGCAACTCTTACATGCCATTGTTCGTCATAATACCTCCCTGATATCTTCGTTTTGATCTTCCTCTCTTCTTTGCAACTCTTACAGCCATTGTTCGTCATAATACCTCACTGGTGTCTTCGATTTGATCTTCCGCTCTTCATGGCAACTCTTACAACCATTGTCTCATAATACCTCCCTGGTATCTTAGTTTTGATCTTCCTCTCTTCTTGACAACTCTTACAGCCATTGTCTCATAATACTTCCTGGTATCCTCGTTTTGATTTTCCTCTCTTCATGGCAACTCTTACTTACGGTTATAATACCGCTGTGGTATCTTAGTTTTGATCTTCCTCCCTTCTTGTCAACTCTTACAGCCATTGTTCGTCATAATACCTCCCTAGTATCTTCGTTTTGATCTTCCTCTCTTCTTGACAACTCGTACAGCCATTGTCTCTCATAATCCCTCCATGGTTTCTTCGTTTTGATCTTCCTCCCTTCTTGTCAACTCTTACAGCCATTGTTCGTCATAATACCTCCCTAGTATCTTTGTTTTGATCTTCCTCCCTTCTTGTCAACTCTTACAGCCATTGTTCGTCATAATACCTCCCTAGTATCTTCGTTTTGATCTTCCTCCCTTCTTGTCAACTCGTACAGCCATTGTCTCTCATAATGCCTTCCTGGTATCTTCGTTTTGATCTTCCTCTCTTCGTGGAAACTCTTACAGCGATTGTCTCTCATAATACCTTCCTGGTGTCTTCGTTTTTCCCTCTCTTTTATCCGAAGGTTGTCTCTTTACCTTCTTCCTTTATCCATTTTTTTCCAAATTAACATCCCTTTTAAACTTCTTCTGTTTTGTAGATCTTTCTTTTTGTCGCAAAGAAAATGTATAGCAGTTTGTTTTCTTCTAAACCTAATACCAGTTGATTACAGCATGTGTATTATACTATGTCATTTACAACATGCATATGTTAAAACAACCATCATACTGTTTTTATATTTAGCCGTTCCTCAATCCAAAACCTTTAAATTGGTTAATGGTGACGATGCCTGTCTTAGGGGAGGATTAAAGGAGTTTCGAAGTCGTAGCCTGCTTTACTGTGCAAACGCTTGTCTGGGAATAGCATCCTGTACAGGGTATCATTACGCAGGTGGTACCTGTGTTATTATGAAAGACAGTTCCGCAGTTGAGGAATATTGCTATAAGACTGGTAAAACATATGTCGTTCCGCCAACCTAAACATATCAGCTGGCATGGGCTAGAATAAGGAGCTTTCGATATGGGATAACCTAGTTTCGTCGTGTTAATTTATTTGTGCACATGCCATAGTACGTCCGGATATGGTATGTTTCCTCACTCGATGTCCTTAGTAGATTAGGTGCACTACGACCTTCAACTCAATGTTAGGTCAGGTTGTCAAAAAGCTATCCAGTTATGATCTACTGTCATTAATCAGTATAATGTTCTACTTTAAATATCTAAATGAATTATAACTAATTGTAAATATTATGACCATTGCAGTTGCGTAATTGTATGATAGAAGCAAGAGCACATTAAATATCAAAATATAATACACAAATGTTATGTTGAGATTGAATACTTGGTATAAGTGTTGGGAACGTTGAATTAACAAGGGAATGTTAATAATTAAACAGATATATAATAATATCATAATAACATGATATTATAAACACCTAAATAAATTCTTGTCATTTGATTGGACGATTGTGGGTCACATGGTGTGGAATAGTACGATCGTTTAATAGTACTTTTTTCGTGTATTGCTTTTGAAATACAACAGCGCCACCTATTTTGTACTTTTCGTTGCAAATGTTATTGTTACTAGATGTTCTTGAATGCTCGATTTATTAGACTGATGTTATTTTTCAAGAGTTTCAAGTTTGTAGAGTTTCTTCTATGTCTGGAAGTATATATATTTATTTTATAATGATATTATCTATCTCTGTAGTGAACACTTTTGTTCATGCTTTGCACGAAGATTACAAAAATGTTTGCGATGTTTGCATATAATACAGTTTGAACGTGTACGCCAGCAATGCTCATTCTGTAATGATTTAAACGGCATTAAATCTCACACGAGTCTCAAATCATCATATCTTGTATGAAGTTTTTTGTTTTTGTATTAGAACAAATAAGTGAATTCATTATGTTTATTTTTAGTCCATGCTTGTTCAAATTCCACCCTCAATAACTGTGATGAAACGTATGGACAATGTATGTCAAATGGTGGTGACTACACGTGCGCATGTGTACAAGGCTATACACTGGATTCAGATGGTTTCACATGTTTAGGTTACTTTTAATTATTTTTTATCATAACATGATCATCACCGCAATCGTCATCGTTGGGGGGTTTTTTTGTCATCTATTTTATTGTCATCTGTTGTGGGTGCGTTGCAGGTAGTTACCCAGATAAGCTGGTGACCTGTCGACAAAAATTATACAATAATTGGTACATTTACACGGGTAAAAACTTGAGTTGAACTGGCCTTTTAAGATTCTATTTTCCATATTCGCCTAATTCACATCACCTTTGTAAATAAATTTCCCTGCAACAGATAATTTTTCTTCATTAGATTTCGACATTTGTGCTAACTCGACATTAAACCGTTGTGATGATAAGCGTGGTTTTGTATTCGTAACGGTACTGGATATTACTGTGGTTGTAATCCGCCACTGTACAAGATTCATTCTGACGGCTTTCGTTGCATTCGTAAGTTTTCTGTCTCTCCAACCGTTTTCAGTTTTTACCTTCTTACATACTTCCCTGTTCTCTCCATTCTTCCTTTTCCACTTGATCTTCCTCTCTTCATGGCAACTCTTACAGTCATTGTCTCTCATAATACCTCACTGGTGTCTTCGTTTTGATCTTCCTCTCTTCGTGTCGACTCGTAAACCAATGTCTAATAATACCTCCCTAGTATCTTCGTTTTGATCTTCCTCTCTTCTTGTCAACTCTTACAGCAATTGTCTCATAATACTTCCCTGGTATCTTCGTTTCTCTCTCCTCTCTCTTATCCGAAGGTTGTTCTGTCTCTTTACCTCCTTACTTTATCTATCCTTTTCCAACTGCCTCTTTCGATCAGTGGAACCATCTACAGTTTGCTGGTCTCTTCTGTTTTGTAGATCTTTCATTTTGTCTTATGACAGTTTGTTTTCCTTCCAAAAGAAATACCAGTTGATTACAACATGTGTATTATAATCTAATAACTATGGCACTCATACCATGTATACGCATGCAAATAACTATCATACTATTTCAGCCTTTCCTAAATCCAAAACCTTTAAATTGGTAAATGGTGACGATGCCTGTCTTCGGTGATCAGGATTAAAGGAGTTTCGAAGTCGTAGCCGGCCTGCTTCACTGTGCAAACGCTTGTCTGGGAATAGTATCCTGTACAGGGTATCATTACGAAGATGGTACCTCTGTTATTATGGAAGTGGAGAAATCTTGCTATAAGACTGGTAAACATATGTCATTTCGCCAACCTAAACACCTAAACATATCAGCTGGCATGGGCTAGAATAGTTAGCTTTCGATAACCTAGGATCTGCTTTCTAGTGACGATATACTGTAATTGATCAATACAATGTTCTATTTTAAATATCTAAATTCATATCAACTAATTGTAATTATTATGATTGTTTATATTTACTTAATTGTATGATGGAATCAAGAAATATAATTCACCAATGTTGAGATTATTATTTTGAAAGTTCTGAGACAGCGATATTAAGAAGTGATTGTGTGATATGTTAGTGTTAAATATTGGAAGAAAAAAATATATGAATACAGATTCGGTAGAACAACACGTTAAATCCGTACCAATCTTTCAATTTCTAATTACATTTAATTTTAAAATACACTGGTAGTACTAGTTGTCGCCATGGTTTGTAGTCGTCATACGCTTTGCTTTGTTTTATACTGTAGTCTTGGTGTCGAGTCTTACCAGCGTAAAGGTTCCTAATCACAATCTTGTTGGAAATTAAGCCTTGCAAATCAAAGTGGTCTCCTTTATCATTTGCTAATTTATATAATTGATATTTCTCCGCAAATCTTCAACACTTAGCGTGATGAAGATTAGATATTGAAAGCCATTGAATGATTATATAATTACAATTAACAACTACAAATGGTGGCAATGACGTCAACAAGAACAAGATATCAAGTCTAGCTGTGATGGGGCTTATTTCAAATTACTAGTTTTCTTGATTTAGTAATACATTACACATTTATATCTACAGTAGATCATATGTTTACCTTTATTGTACGACAGGTCTTCAAAATTGAATTAAACAAGTGTGGATTCAGGATGTAGTGATGTCATATTTATTTTTAAAAGCCTTTTCTAGAAGCCCTGCCTGGCCCTCCCAACCCAGGCCTACTCTTATTTTTGTTAAGATCAGCCTACTTTTGATCTTGATCTTTTCCATGTTCTAAAGTTATAGGATCAGCATAAAGACTGTACTGTTATTAAACTACCGCACATAGGCTTTCGTCACTGAATGTTATTCCGGCCATGATAGGCCATAACAAAATTAATCGATATCGATTTGTATTGTGTACCGTATCAATCAAGAGAAATATCTGGAAATTATAGAATCGATGGCAACTCATAATTGACAATTGGGCACTCACTTGATTGTACTCGACACGTCGGTTGACCACGTCCACAGAAACTTATGCAAATGTTTATATATGGTGTCTATTCAATCAATTGTTTTTGTTATCTTCACAATGTTTGCATTGATAAGACAATCAGACTGAACATATGGTGGCTAGTATAAATTCTTTATAAAACTTCGACAAAGGCAAAAACCATTGAATTATTAGATCAATGTTCAAAATGGTATCATACATACTGCTGTTTGCTGTGGCACTTTTATACGCCAATGTTGGAGGAGACGCTATTAGAAGGCCGTACGGAGTAGTAAGTTTTGTTGATTATCATTATTATTGTTGGTGTAATCATTTGAGTAAGTGCCCATCATTCAAAGTGTTCCAACGTTGCAAAAGGAATACAGTTTTAGGTCATATATACTGTGTTGCAACATGTTAACATTCTCGCACATTAGTCGGTAATTAGCCCATGCCACCATAAACTGTCGAGAACAAGTTTAAAAAACAAAACAAAAACATTCTCTAAGCCTGGTTCCCACTAAAGACACAACGCAAGAACGTAGACGCAACGCAAGAGAGTGGACCAAGGACGAGCGGCTGCTCGTTTTCTTGATTTAGTAATACATAACACATTTATATCTACAGTAGATCATGGCTTGATGGTGATCAATCCTAAAGGCCATTGGTAACGAGGTGTTCTCTGCTTTCATTAGAACCATGTCCCCTTGCCGTAGATTTCTTCTTGGTTTTAACCATTTCTGGCGCTGTTGTAGGGCAGGAAGATATTCACTTAACCATCGTTTCCAAAAGATTCCGCCATATACTGAATTTGACGCCAACGAGTCTTGGTTAACGAACATGCCAGGAGGTAATGATGGTCCAGCACTCATAAGCAATAGGTGGTTAGGTGTAATGGGCGAGGGATCATCTGGATCACTAGAAAGTTTAGTTATGGGACGACTGTTCACTATGCTTTCTACTATGCACATCAGTGTTGATAATCCTTCATCATCCAGTTTCTGCTGACCCAATACGCCACGCAGCACGGAACGCACCGTACGAATTTGCCTCTCCCAGGCTCCACCCATATGTGACGCAGTAGGAGTATTAAATATCCACTCGATTTCCTTTTGTTGCAAGAAGTCACCTATCTTATGTTGGTTCCATCCTTTAAGTGCTTGCTTTAATTGCAGTTGAGCACCTACCAAGTTCGTGCCGTTATCTGAGCGAATTTCGGCTGGCTCGCCCCGTCGTGCAATAAAGCGTTGTAAGGCATTAATGAACGAGTCGGTGTCCAAAGTGTGTGAAACCTCTAAGTGAATGGCTCGAGTGGCGAGGCAAGTGAAGATACATCCGTATCTTTTCAATTCGCTACGGGCTCTTTTTATTATAAACGGTCCAAAGTAGTCAATACCTACTCTATTGAACGGCGTTTCATTTGATTTAACCCGGGCTTCAGGAAGATTTCCCATCATTTGTGTTTCTGTTCTTGCTCTCAACTTCCTGCATGTTATACATTTGGACAAGATACCTTTGGGGCGACCTCGAACAATCCAATACTTTAGTCTGGTTTCAGCCAACGTGCGTTCAGCTCCAGCGTGACCCGTTCTCAAGTGGTGATGTTCGACAATTAACTTAGTAACATGGTGATTTGCTGGTAGCAACACTTGATGCTTGGTTTGGTATGATACATTTGCCTTTTCTAATCTACCTCCCACACGCCACAGACCGTCTTCTGTCAGGATAGGATTCAACCTTTTAAGCGAATTAATCTGCTCAGGCTTCAGGCTATTTGTTTGAATATACCGGATGATGGATTCTTCTGCTTTCTTAAGCTCGTTTACCGTTAGTTTCCTAGTAATTAGGCATGCAGGTTTCAACATAAAGGTTTTGAAGCGCATAATCCATGCCACAGCTCGCTTTAGCCGGTACCAGGAAGAGTAGCGTTTTAAGAGTTGGTCGACAGTAGCGTTATTATTTGTCACAACTGTGTAGATTTTTGACGATTTTTTAATTTCCGCCCTTGCTTCAAGTTCTGTGCATTTAAAGGGTGGTTGAGTTGGCCATCTTTCTTCATTTTTCCACAGGAATGATGGTCCGCTAACCCATCTGCGGTTATTAACCAGCTTGCTTGCAGTCAAACCTCGGGATGCGTCATCTCCAGGGTTACTCTTTGTGTCAATGTATCGCCATTGGTGCGGAAAACTATGTTCCCTGATTACCGAAACACGGTTTGCTACATAAGTCTGGAAGCGACGCTCATCATTTTGAATATACCATAAAACGATCATGCTGTCCGACCAAAAGGTGGATTCCAACAGCGGAATTTCTAGCTCACGCAGCAACAACTTGTCTAACTTGATTGCTTCGACGGCTGCGGTCAACTCTAACCTTGGGATGGTTGTGGTCTTCAAAGGTGCAAGTCTCGATTTGGACATCAAAATACTACAATGGCTTTTATCGTAGGAATCTATCATTCTAAGATACGGTACTGCCCCGTATCCAGCTTCGAATGCGTCGACAAAATGATGTAGTTGGCTGGATTTGATGCGAAGCCCAATGGGCTTAAAACAACGTGGTATCTTCAGATCCATTATAGTAGGAAGGTCAATGAGCCATTGATTCCACTGATCCGCACTCTCAGTTGGTATGGGATCATCCCAGTGGTATTTGCAGCGGCATAGTTGCTGAAATATCATCTTTTCTCGCAGTACATAGGGTCCTGCATAACCAAGTGGATCGTACACATAGTTGAGTATACTTAGCACTCCGCGACGTGTCATAGGTTTAACAGCAACTTGAATATCGTATTGGAACTTGTCTTGCTCAATATTCCAAAGCATTCCAAGGACTCGTTCACATGGTAAGCTGTCGAAACTAATGTTCTTTAATCCTGTGGCCCACTCATCTTGAGGTAGAGAATAGATAACCTCCCGGCTATTCGACATCCACTTGTTGAGGTGAAATCCTCCACACTGCAATAGTTTTTTAACTTCATGTACGAGATATATGGCTTCGTCAACAGACGCTACAGACTTTAAGCAATCGTCTACGTAAAAGTTACGCTTAATTGTCTGCCTTGCAGCATTTCTGTATTCACTTGCGTTATCCTCGACAGTCCGATGAACAGCATAATTGGCGCAACTTGGGCTCCAAACTCCTCCAAATAAATGAACAGTCATTCTATACTCTAAAGGCACGTTGTATGGGTCATCATTTTTCAACCATAGGAACCGCAGTGCGTCACGATCGGCGGGATTTACAACAACTTGGTGAAACATGCCTTGGATATCGGCTGTGAACGCAACAGCCTCTTGTCGGAAACGAAGGAGGACGCCGATTAGTTTATTGGTCAAATCTGGTCCTTGGTGTACCTGATCATTTAACGAGGTACCATTTGCCCTAGCAGCACAATCAAAGACGATTCGGCATTTGTCCGGCTTCTTGGGGTTAAACACCGGGTGATGCGGGAGGTACCATTCACAACCGTCAGCTCTGCAGAGGTCCTCTTCTGGAACAAGTTCTGCGTGTCGATCAGCAAGTAGTTTATGAATTTCAGTTACGTATTTTTTCTTCAGAACTGGGTCTCGTGTCAATCGTATACCCAACAGGTACAATCTACGGTCTACCATCTGACGATTATCAGGTAGGTTTGGTGGTCTGTGCTTGAATGGAATATTCATGGAATAGTGGCCATCTTTTAGACTAATGGAGTCTTCCCATATGTGCAATACCCTGTGATCATTGATGGATAAGGTAGTTTCGGCGCTGGGATTACTTGTATTCAGCTTCCAACAGCTACCAGACTGTTCATAGGTTGCTTTAAGTTGCACATGGTGACTTGATCGAGGCTGATTAACATCTTTATTGATTGGGCCATTTATTGCCCAGCCCAGAGCTATCCATACTCCATACGGTTCGCCAGGCTTGCCTTTACGCACTTCTTGTGGACACAATAGTTCTGGCATATCTTGGCCAATGAGAAGCTGAACTTCTGCTACGTCCAGAATTGGTGGTAACTGTATATCGGCAAGATGAGGCCACTTTATCTAGTCTTAATGGCATGCTAGATTATCTAGGCCTAGGTTGAGAGAGGGTCTCACTATTATTTGTGGCATACGTGCAGTGTATGTGTTTTCTAAATTGGACAGGTTAAGGCTTATCAGCTCCGTATTTATCAAAATATTTTTCTGTTCAATTGTCGTAAGCTCCGCCGTACACTTCTGCCTTACGTAACGTGGAATATGCAAATATTTGCTGTGTTTCTTACCACAGTCATCTATGTCGCAAGTAATTTGACGCAAACACTCCTTTTCTATGTGCCCAGGTTTGAAACAATTAACGCATAACCGCTTCAACTGAACAAATGCTAGCCTGTCTTAAACCCGCAGAGCTTTGAATGATTTGCAGAACGTAACATAGTGATTATGTCCACAGTATACACAGTGTTCATCTTCTTTAGGTGGGTTTACAGGTGGTACCTCAGGCTTTTTTGATGAAGGAATATGTATGGACTGCGCACTGTAGCTTGTATTCTGCTTCTGTTTATCACGTCGATCATTGCGAACCGACTTGCCAAAGATCGGATCATTTGCTTCCTCAGCAGCAGCAGTGATAAATTTTACCATGTCATCTAAATTTGGAGCTTGTTTCATTTTAGTTTTAATATCATAATTTTTCTTTAGCCAACGTGTTTTTAAATAATTTGGTAACTTCTCAGTTATCGTACAAATACTTCTACGGTTTTCAAGCTCACTTAAATATCCCATTGATTCTAACGTTTCCTGACAACATCTTATGTCATCCGCGAAATCTTGTAGGTCAAGTTCGTCTCTAACGTTCTTTCTTTTTGTTATTTTGTCGTTCCAGGCTTGTGCTATGTTGTCGTTATTGCCAAATCTTTCCTTTAACAATTTTTTTGCCAGACGATAACCTTCAGGTGGTTCTTTCATTAGACAGCACTGTAGTAAGGGTTTGGCCTTTCCGGTACAAAACTGCAACAGGGATATAAGCTTTGCTCCATCTTCTGTTGATTTTCTGTCTATAGCATTGTCAAATGCTCTAATAAAGAACCAGTAATGCAGCGGGTTACCATCAAACATCGGTAGCTCATTTTTCGGTAGATGTAAAGCCTCCACAAGAGATTTTTGGTGTAATCGAGAATCGGCTAACATCTGGCATATGGTATTCGACAATTCTTCCGGTTGGTGCAATGTATTTAGTGCTGGTGAATCAGACTTTTTTCTAACTGAAGGATCGTCTGCTTTAGGTGTTTGGAGTATCGGTTCAGTGGGTTTAGATGGGTTGCGTTCAAACCTTGACGCATCGAGATGTCGGCCATCAAATGAAGGTAGGTGTATAGTTGGTAGGACTAAATCCTCCGGTGTAGAATGATAACGTGGTTGAGTTTCAGTCTCAATAACTTCGGTGTAGACCTTCTGGACTGCATCAGCTTTCGCCATTTTAGCACTTAATTCCATCTCTCGACGGCGATGATCGAGCTCCAACTCTTGTCTTTCCATCTCAATCATTGCGTGATGATCTTCTAGCGCCAATTTCATCTCGGCCTGAAAACGCTGGGTTTCAAGTTCTATCTGGCGCGCCTGTTTTATTCGTCTCAATTCGAATTGCTCTTGTTCTAAAGATTTTTGCTCCACCAAGCCTTGTATTTCAGCTTCAAGTGCAGCTTTCTCCGCCCTAGCCTTAGCTCTCGCTTCATCCAAGGCACTTAATGTGGTTGAAATTAGTGAAAAGGGGCTGCCAACTTCCGAAACAGACTTACTGTATGTTGCTCAGAGTGCTCAACACTGGCGATCCATGTGCCGATATCATCACAGAAGTCGTTTATTCTCGTGACAAATTCTCTCCGATAAACCTCCGCTTCCTGCTTGGCCTCCTCATCCTTTAACAACATTACATAGTCTGTTTGTGCAGCTGCAAATGCCTCCGTCAAGGTTTCCACCTCCTCCATTCGTTCATGGACTTGGGAAAGGTTTTCCTTTCTTGCCATCAATTTTTGCACGGTACCCATAATTCGGGTAACAGCTCCCCTAGCGTATCCACGCTTGGACTTCATACGTGCAACCTCAGATTCTGTATGAGACATTCTTGATTTTGAACTGTAACGCTCGTAGCGTCGTATGTTAATCGGTATACAACAAAAAAACTTCCAACCCGGTTTTGCACTTCACAATTGATTTATTGTGGTTCAAACTGAAAATGTAACAAAATAATACAATAAAGAACTACAATGTATCCAGGTTAAATTAGCAAAATGTAGAAATGGTATTAAGCCTAAACTAAACTAAAGAGATTAATCAAAGGAAGCAAATAACGAACTTACATCACTGGCCTGTCTGGTGTAATACAAAGGTATGCATAGGATTACCGCTCACGAAATGAAAAGAACGACAACGACAAGCGCAGCACAGTAAAAGGGAATAATAGAAACAAAAGAACGGGAAATTTACATATTATGTCAGGTGCAGTTTAACATAGCAGAAATAAAGCATTGCGTCACTAACACCCATCATTCAAAGTGTTCCAACGTTGCAAACGAATACAGTTTTAGGTCATATATACTGTGTTGCAACATGTTTAACATTCTCGCACATTAGTCGGTAATTAGCCCATGCCACCATAAACTGTCGACAACAAGTTTAAAAAACAAAACAAAAACATTCTCTAAGCCTGGTTCCCACTAAAGACACAACGCAAGAACGTAGACGCAACGCAAGAGAGTGGACCAAGGACGAGCGGCTGTTCGAATAATCCCATCACTTGTAATATTTGATCAAATAATTACGTTTCGCTTACGTCCTGCGTTACGTCTCTAGTGGGAACCAAGATTAGAGCATGTTTTAAAAAAAAACCATTGTTGTCGACAGTTTGTGGTGGCAACACATTTCCGACTACAAGTTGGCTTAAGCGTGGTTCCCACTAGCGACGCAACACAAGGACGTAACGCAACGCAAGTGAATTGACCAATCACAAGCGATGGCTTATTCGCTTGTGATTGGTTAAAACGCTTGCGTTGCGTTTACGTCTTTGCGTTACGTTCTAGTGGGAACCAAGCTTAAGAGAGCTGATATATAGCGAGCTTTCGAGGGGGCAGACGGTAAATTATACAAAATGAATCAACGCATGCGTATAAGCCACCTCCCACAGCCGTTCATTATCGGATCGATTTAACGTCTTCTTTCGTCTATATCGTCCCTGAACGAAAGGTCGCCAATGAAGCACCGCAATACGCAAAGAATAAACACTTTTATTCAATTTACTTTTGACATTATAAAATTCAGAATAATATATTAGCATACAATTCTATTAATTATAGACAATATTGATCTTAATTGGCTATTAATTATTTTGTTTAGGTTACACAGAATAAGGAACGTGTGTTTTTCACGACTTTTGAAGGTAAACGAATTCAATCAGTAATGCCTCATTGCTCTCTGCTCTATTATTGGTATCCATATTTACGATAACTTTATTCCTTTAAAACACATTGAACTCAAATTGTTTTTTTTTTCTTGATTGTTCCATCTTTTTTCTTCAATTTATAATAATAATGTTGATGTTGGTCATTAAACTTCAAAAAGGTTTTTTACGAGAGCTTGTTGAATATTGTTTTTTTTGTCTGTGAACGGATTGCCTTATTAGGAAAGATATTACAGTATCCATGCTATTATGTCTTAAAGTGCAACATCTGCAGCAATTTATATTGTAGAAAAATGCTTAACTTAGCTAACAAAATATAGTAATTATATTATCATCATCTGTATACAAGACATCATAAACACATTTTGTTGTGAACGGTTTAACTATTTAAATTTATTTTTTACAATTTTCATTTCTACTAACACTTAATCAGACCCTGGCTCCGACAATGCACCTGTGGAGGACCAAGTATCCGTAGCAGGTAAGCATGTGAATTATGAGGTTTAAATACATAGGCTAGTATTAAAAAACGTTCTTTAAGAAAAATGTCAAGCTTGCACCTAATGTATCGTCTTTTTAAAGATCTTGGGGTCCATTTTGAAAAACATCCATTTTAATATTTTCACACAGTTGGAAATCCGAGTTGCAATTTCGAATTGAATGATTGTGGGTTTGATCAGAACATTGCTGGTGATGTTTTCGACTGGAAAAGAAATCGCGACTACGACCACACAACGGGATATGGCTACTCTTTTACTATCAACGGCAACGGTCAAAGCCCTAAGGATAATGCCATGTTCAAGACGACAGGGCTCATACCGGCATCCGGTGGAAATCTACGGTTTTATATCCACACTGCTGATAACTCAAAACGGCAAAAACCAACTCAATTGAAGATCGATCTTTTACCAACGGGTATGCCAAGACAGACGTTCTTTACGTATACCGGTCCAAGTGGAGACGGTTGGGTAGAAGTTAACGTTGGCATTTCATACTACAACTCGTTTCAGGTAATCTTTAATACCGACCTGACATTTCACCGACGGTCATTTCTCCGACAGGACATTCCGCCGTCTTGTTGCGTAAATGCGTAATCAGTCGGCTTATATAAGTCCATCATCGAAATGTCATTCGGCAAAACGTCCGTGTAGGCCTACGATAATAGTCTTCTTTGATTGTTATGACGATGACGATAGCGGTGCTAACAAAGATAATGAACATTGATGTTGACGATTATTTCGTTGACTAGGCAATGACAGCTAGCTAATGGTGAGGATATTGTATATTTTAATAAAATGCCAGCGCTACTTATATAAACTACAATATAAATTTGGCACCGATTGTAAAATGTCCCTAAATAAGCATACATTATGTTTACAGTTCCTTTTTGAGGGCATCATTGGATCATCAGGAAGTGACATCACCATTGATGACATGGTTTGGACTCGTAAGTTTTATTAACTTTATAATAATTATTTTAGCGTCAGTAACAACTTACATTTTCAGTTGTTATAATAATTATACCGACCATTTAGCGCTTGACCTTTCAAGTTAATGTATCTCCTACGTCACAAATCTTGTGAATTATTGCACATAAGCTATAACATTAAAACGTTATTTTTTGTGGTTTTTTTTGTTCTTTCACCTTGGAAATGTATAGTTTCCTGCCATCAAATATGATTACAGTATTAAATATACGTCTAACAAAAGCTCTAAGTAGACCACTATTCAGCGAAACCTATTAAACATTATAATTATATCTCCCGCTGAATGCAACCTGGTGGCGGATGTAATTAAACCAACTATCTTTATTAATAATTATTCGAAATGTCTTTATTATTATTATTTGTATTTTTTAGCTTATTAACTGAAATGAATAATGCAGCATTACCACCATTGTCAGTTGAAGAGTACGTCATCTTTCAAATCTGATATTATACGTTCCAGTTTGTCAAACTGTTTTAAAATGTATATTAAATAGGTGTTGCAATTTAATTGTTTTGTGTGAGATGTGGTTATTTACCGTTAAAATAATATTAACTATATGAAGTATAACGAATACTGGACGGGATGACAACGAATTAGGAAGAGTGTAAAAGTCGAAATAATGACAACGGGATGATGACATCGATGATGATGATGATGATGATGATGTCAATACTTTTACCGATATGTTTTTTAAGAACAAATAATGTGGTGCAATCTGAATATAACGTATCACATAGAACAAAATTGTTTTATACACTGATAAATGCGCTTGTTTGGCAGGAAAATGACGCCCCAATTGTATGTTATCAGTAGACTCAAATCATAACTTATACAACATGTAATATTATAATGTTTTTTTTATTGTAATTCTCGATCTTAAAGAGTAGCTCCGGGTATAAAGGTCATTTCTAAAATATGAACTTTACTTGCAACAAAATTGTTAACAATCTGACATATGTTTTGTCAGCTATCAAACAGAAGGAGCGTCGCGAAATAATTCTCACTTTAAATACAGGTGCTGCGAACTAAAAAAATGTTAAAATGTTAAATGTTAAATTATTCTGGTCCTCAAGTTTAACTGGAAACTGAGGAAATTCGAATTAGGCCCTCCATGGACCCACGGTAGCCAGCAGTGCAGCGCCTATCAGATCAGCACACCGGGAGACGATCCTCTACTCTTTTCGAATAGTGTACCAATTTCTTTAACGTGCACTGTTAAGTACACGGGACCAACGACTTTACATCCCATCCAAAGGACGAGGCAATGGGAGTAAAGCATCTTGCCCAAGGATGCAATTATTATGGTACAGATAACCTCGAACCCATGCCTATCACATGCTAGTCCGATATTACCATTACACCATCACACTCCGGTATATACAGCACCCGCCGCTATTCTAGACGATCTCCCACCCAGTATTTCTTTTCATTCACGCTTGTATAATTGATTGTTCTTTTGGTTTATACCTTATTCTTTTAAAAAATGCATTAAATTTACATAAATTAATAAACTTGTACATATCTTCTAACATTATAAATTGGCTCTTAGCACCCTGTTAGGCCATGACGGAAATGTTTTTTTTTTTTTAACCATATTAACGTCACCCTCATCCCTATAAATCATTTATGAATGTGATAAGGCAGCTGGGAAAGTAAATGTCACCGATCTTCAACATAAGCACGGTGATTATTATTTTTTTGTTAATCACTATGGAAACCAACGACGCCATGACACTTTGAATGTCAAAGTTGTTTGTTGCTATGTATAGACCTGCATCTGTAATGACATTATGAAGATAAATATCAAACCATTGATTAGGACTAACAAGTGATAAATTGCATAATGCTAAAAGAATCAATTGTAAAAGTTATCCTCGTCGTCGTTATCTACACGAAATAATGACGATTCTTTTCACAAACCGCGGTGGATCCAGAAAGTTCGCATTTGTAGGTTTAAACAGGAAATGTTGATGATCGATTACTATTAATAGTAAAATTGAAGGAGATCCTATAAAATTCGCCACGGATAAGCAGAGATCATCCATTCTCTATAAAGTGAACTAACTCTGTTCTTAACACATTAGCATATCGTCATTACTTTCATCCACCCACCGTAGGCCTGTTCTCTTGATCCCAATATCATCATACGTGTTTCGGTGGTACCATAAAATGACACAGACTGACTATCTTCGTTACAGTTATACAATTCATAGTCTTCGTAATGATTAACAATAAAAGTGTCCTGAAAGTAATACTTTCTTCCTTCGTTCTTAAATTTTTAAATAAAGATTGATAATAAAGTCAGTCATTATAATAACAACCTTAAGCTCTGTCTACACTATCAAACTAGTTTGACTAAAAAAGTGTGATGTGACCAGATATGGTAGTAATATGTTCAAATATGGTAGTGATGTGACATCATAATGTCCATATAATGGGCACCTCCCATTGTTTTGTCACATAACGTTTAGTGTAGACAGAGCTTTACAAACACCGATGCCAACAAATAATAATAATAAACTAGTCGATGTAACAGGGTATATGTGAACATTTTATTGAATCTGTACTTCATGCTTAAGCTTTCCCACTCGAACGCAACATAAGGATATAAACAATCCAAAAGTAATTTGACCAATCACGACCCGGTGGATCATCCGAACTATGTGATTGGTCAACTTATTTGCGTTGCGTCTACGTCGTTGCGTTATGTCCAAGTAGGAACTGCGTTTTAATAAGACCCCAACGTATGAATTAATCACAACCTGGAACATTATATGGCCAATCGCATGATGAAATGACTGGATTAAAGACTGTATCAGGCCCACAAGAACGATGCCATGTCCTGTAGCCGTCGCAGTGAAAGTATTTTCCACAGTCATTCGGATCAGCGTAGAACACATTCGACTGATCATTACATGAAAATGCACCAGCTAAAATAAAATAAATATCATACATTTATTATTATCATCCATATTTTCAAATTTTGAAAAGTAATCAAAATTACTTTTCAATTTACTTACAGTATTTATTCATCGTTCACACAACACAATGTATCTCAACATACTATCTATTTCCGAAGTAGGCCTATCATAGGAATATTTGGTAATACAGCATCTCATTTATATCACATGTGGTGCCTGTATCATATAAAGTTAGGTTAAGGGTTGGCTACTACTAGATTCACGTGAAACACGTGATGATGTATTTCGAAATATTCCTATGATACTTCGGAAATAGACACAATACAGAGAATCGACTGACTATACAACTATAGTATATGCCATAAATGCTAAAGATTTTGCACTGAAGTTTTGGATTTCTGTTTTTGCAAGACCCATGGAATCACGTCTAATTGTTTATTTATTTGAATAGGTAACGTCAATTTCACATCCCTTTATTTTCCCAAACTCTTCAGTCAATACACTAATGGTAATGATACGAGTTATGAAGTCGTTTACATGTCTAATATAGTTGAAATTAAAATAAAATAAATACGTACAAGTTGGGGTGAATTCAAAATCATCAATGTAAATATCTTCCGTACTGTCTTCCATATATCCAACGATTTCAAACTGAAACAAGAAATATTATAATAATGATTACTTACTCAAAAAACAATTATTTTTATTATTATTATTTTCTTAGTACTGGGTAGCTCCAATGGCTGCTCTCCCATAGGGCTCAGTTATGATCAGTGACTGACTGTGTGTACTAGTACGGCGGGGCAACCTCCTACTCGTCTCGAAAAAGATGTGGGCCTACTAGGTTCTTTAAAGTGCACATGAGCTAGATGTGTAAACTGGACCTACGGGTTTACAATAGAGAGGACTCGTCCTACCACCAGAACGATGGAGCGAGTGACCCTCGAACCCTTGCCGATGTTATGGCTAGGTATTACACTTAACCGCTCTGCCACTCACTCACTCGCAATTAAGTTGCCATGTGTATGTTACAACAACAAAAACAATACATTTGGGCCAAAACTTATATTTTCTGTTTTAGGCATTGGATATTAAAAAGATTTTTGGATTTTTTTTTTTAGTTATTAATATGGAACGAATATTTTTATGAAACTAATTTGCTGAACTGATAGAATTGATAAACAGAAAGATAAAGAGGAGAGGAAATTAAATGAAATAATATTAATACGGGTTCTATTGCAACATATCTATATTTAATCTGCACTTAAGTTACAGTAGTAACGTTTCAAGTTATTTAATCAAATCATTATGACCTACTAATCTAAAGTCAAAAAGTATCATTTGAGGCTTAAGGATTGGAGTAGAAATGCTCGTGATTTACAACACTGGCACCAGGATTGAACCATGAACCTTGTGATAAGCATGTTAACCACCAAGCTACAACTCTACGGTACTTCAGGAAAATGATTCAAGAAAGGAAAATTTCAGAATATGGATATGCACTCGCCAGTTGGTTATAATACGAAATAATCTTCTTTTTTATGAACACAATGTTTACAGAATCATTTAAAAACAGAATAGAATTAGCATTAAATATAAATATCAACAGTAGGCCTAATCAGAATGTTAAGAGAAATTTAATTTTACTAGAGGGTGAGCTCGCTTCGCTCGCTCCCCCTCTAGGAAGTGTAGACGATGGTTTTCGGAATGATAATGTTCTCCTTATACGTTTTCTGTCGGTTACCATTATTGAAAATACTTGACATTCGTAAAACTAAACTACTTTGTTTCACAGTGTTTTAGATGATTAATAACATTTTAAAGTACAGTTTTTATTGTTTGGTAGGGCCCTTTGGGGAGGCGGAGGTCATTTGAGGGAGGTGCTTATTCGAGGGATATATGTTAAATTTTGTAGTTTTAATAATATGGTAACATTTATAATCAAATGAAATCCTCTAATAGATATGAAAAGTGCTAAAAAAGAATAACAAATGCTTGGTAAATTGTAGATAACAGTGCGGTGAATTCTACTACAAATAGTACCGTATAATTGTGTTGTTATAAATATGTGGATGGACGTTTATTAGATAGTTGGGTTGGGTTGGGTTGGGTTGGGGTGGGGGGGGGGGGGGGGGTTTATTATTCAAAGGTATGTTTTATTGGAGAGGCGTTTATTCAAATGAATACCATCCTAATAATTATTAATACATTATTTAATTTAATCATCTTTTGAAACTAACTGCCGTGACAGAGTGGGCCCAAGAAAGAAGACATTATGGTACGGCTTGCAACATGGACAGACATCTCGGTCCTAACGGGACACAGGAAGATAGCCTACAGTTATTCCTGCAAGCTTACTCAATAAAACTCAGCTATCGGGATTTCACTCGAAAAATGTCTTATCATCAAATCTCCCTATGTAATGTTATAATACTATTCCCCACAATATATTCTGATTCTTTATGGCGTATATTTAATTTGATCTTTATTAATTTGCAGTATAATTCCTATTATTTAACTACTGTACCTTCACACACGCGCGGTATGTTTTAAGATAAACAAAAAACTGAAATGGCTATGATTAATGGCCAACTTAAGCTCCAGTCCTACTATATCTGATTTTTTTTTCGTCTTCCAAAGGGACACTGTATTGATTGATGGAAAGTGCCTGTTTCCAGTCACCTTTAGGGTCAAATTTATTATTCTAACTGCTCCCTTGTGTATAAAAGAGAGAAAATATTTGAAACCAGGTTGTTGCAAGGTGAACTTATCTTAAACCCGGAAATTACTTTGACCGGGAAGAATGGAAATTGAGATGAAAATCTAATGTTGAAATCATAAATTGTGTTAAAAAACTCTTTATAATATCTTCCTAAGATAGAAATATGGAACAATAGTGTCGCTGTGAACACTAATGTTATCAAATCTACGTTTCGCGGTACATCTCAGATAGATAAGGTAGGTATCCAAGGCGGAGATTTGTACCGAAGTTTTTGCATTGTGCTCGCCTATGTCAGAATTAACCATAATTTATATATAGATACTCCAGCAGAAAAAAACTGCAATGGTTTCATGGGAAGTAGACATATTCTGTAATTTAATATAACAAATTCCAATCTTAAAGATAAAAAGAACCGCTCTATGGCATTAACTATTATTAATATCAATAAAGATGATATGATCATAGCACTGGTTCAATGTATATCAACATCTCACGCAAACCTTCTATTTAAATTGATTCTTTTACATTTTTATGACAAACAAATTAATATCATAAAGACGGCATATTAATGTATTTACTAATTTAAGCGTGGTTCCCACTAGCGACGCAACGCAAGGACGTAACGCAACGCAAGTGAATTGACCAATCAAAAGCGATGGCTTATTCGCTTTTGATTGCTAACTGTCTATAACTTCGCTTGTCATTGGTTAAAACGCTTGAGTTGCGTTTACGTCCTTGCGTTACGTTCCAGTGGGAACCAAGCTTTAGGTAACAAACCGTAACGGAAAGAATTGACGCCCTCTGTATTGATGTAACTAATTGTTTTAAGTACAGTACTGTATATAAACACTAGTCTAGTTTTGGCATACACGAGCGTGCCATTACTATACATGAGCTGGAATCACAAACGGGCAAAACTCAACGCCGGTTGAAACATGTTGAAAGAAGAGAAACAACATATCCCATCAAACAGACATGATGGTGGTGTTGGTGGTTATATTAAAGATGTATTGTCCCCCAAAAACACGAAAAATGAAGATTCATTGAATCAGACTTTGAATAGTGTATTTTGTAGTTTTAATAAAGTTAATCACTTCCGTAGAAAAAAACCCCTAACAAATAATGTTTTCACTTATAAAATTACAATATAAATGGTTAAATTCAACAAAAAATCCATTGGCTGGCAGCCAATTTGATTATTTTTTGCTTTAAATTACAGTTTTTTCATGTAGGCCTAAATCATTTTTTTGGTAAAAGTGGATAACTATTACGTGACAATAAAATGGCATATTCAAAAGAAAATGTTTAAATAATTATTTTTTTCAGAGGGACAATACATCTTTAAATGCAAATTGGAGTGAAAACTGTTGTAAAAATTACCCTGAACGTCAATGATTGACCCATATCCACGTCTACGCTCATTGGTACCCATGGTCTTTCAAAATCTTCATCGCTCATTGGCACCCATGGTCTTTCCATTTCACTGCTCGTTAAATATATCAACTTTCTCTCACCACCATCAATGCGTGTGTACATTGACAGTTTAGACTTTGTTGTTGCGTTCTTTGATGGAATTCGGTACCACATGCTAACCACGCCGGAATCTGTACTAAACCACGGAGACAAGAGAATTGACTGAATCGAGCTCTTTTCAGAATCATCTGCATCCATTCGCATGGAACAACCTGGAGCAGCTAGACAATTAGAAAATGCAATTTACATCATTTAAGTTTAATAACATAGACTTAATCTTTCTTACGAGTTTGTTTGCTGTACGCGTGCACATTTCAAACATGAAAAGGTTAGGTTGTGTTAAAGTTAAGAGTTCCAAAAAATCGTACGCATGACAGAATGAAGGCCGCCTTTCCTCGACCATGACTCTCTTGTCCATGTAATTAAGGACAGCGGCTATCCTTTTTATGCCAATGCGGTTGTAGACGCGCATGAATAAACTACTAGGCCTAATAATTAAGCCATGTTCTGAATCAAAGAGACACAAACTTATAGGCCTAAAGGGGATGTTAATGCGAGTTTAGTAGAGAACTTAGCAGTGTAGCGTGTTGACCGCGAATGACTGACAAACAACCAGTCCCACTACACCTGCATAATCTTATTTGCATAACGACTCACGGCATACCTTAAGCCGTGTCGTGCAACTACGATATAAATTCTCTTAGTCTTACAGACACGTAAAGAAGAGAACTATCAATTTTCTGGAGGAGGTTCAGTGTAGGCTCATAATATAATTATATTATAGGGGCTGCTGATTACCTCTAACCACTAGCTTCGTTTGAGCTGCAATAAAGATTAAAACGAAGAAGAAGAAACACCAAAAACCAAGAATATAGAGATATTGCAAACAATGGTTTGTCTATTTGTTCTTTTCTGTCTGTACTTATACACAATTTGAATTAATTTAAACTTTATAATCTAGTTTTTCAAATTGTCTCGATAATGTAATGTGACGATGTGACGTATATTTTGTATTATTGATATCAATTTATCAATTCAAAGTATTTGCCTTATACAGACTTTATAATAGTATACACTTGCCAAACCGGGGATGTTTTGATAGACAAAAATAATCGGTACTTTTTTTTTTCTATTAGTTGTTTAGAATACATTTCAAAAGTGTGTAAATATACTTACTGTTTTCACAAATTCTACGCCAATAATATGTAGTCACAGGTCCCATTTCTGCCGTCGAAATATCGTGAGAAAAACTACATTCATCTTGTTCAAATCCACAGTCAATACTGTACAAATCTATTTTCAAAGGGAAATATCACTTTTTCTCAAATTAAAGCAAAAATTAAGCAATTGTGTTATTTACTTATAGAGAAGCACTTATCGGCGTCTCGATTTTGTTTCATTAATTCTGATTCTGTAATATTATAATTATGTTAGTTTTTCAATTATCCTATGCACACATTTGTATCGCAGCCCGCAAAGGCTTATGAAGACCACTAGGAGCTGTATATTAATCAATTTTAAGGAATTTGTTTTAGAGCTTATAAAAGATTTGCTCGAAGAATCTCTAAAATTAACTTGTATAACAACCGTATTACTTTAAAAAAAAACAATATATTCACTGATTTCATTTTGTTACTTGATTTGTACTTGTACTCAATTGTCATACCTGATGCTGTATGACTGGACGTACTCAAACCCACTGCATTTTTATTCTTCTGCAAAGCACAAACAAACGTGATTGTCGGTGTTATAAAAATACATCAGTTTTTCACTACTGTTATACTAAAAGTCAAGATACGTTTATAGCTAACATTTTTACGAAGGTTTTCAGCTATTAAACTACCAACTACTGTGATTTTTCTCATCAAACACGATAAACATGATCCTACCTTTTTAGGGTAATCCTTACAATTTATATTATCGCAGGCGATGACCAAAACAACGAATAATAACACTTTTTTAGCCATTTCAAATGAACTACTTGCGAAAACTAAATTACGATTATTAACCAAGAAAAACTGGAATCAATATATAGTACGCGTAGCTTATCTTGAACATAACAGGATAAGATAGCAAAATACACAAATATACTCGAATTATTTTTGATAATAGGCGCCATATATTATTCTTCATATCTTTGTATCTATTTCGTGCACGCAAATACTGCACTAAATTGATAGTTTGTAGATAAAAAAAAACAAAAGATAAAAACATTATTGCATATACAATCTAATGTATTAATTAACAAATGGATTAATATTGAAAACAATCAATTTAGTTTATCTTGTCGCTGAATATGGGGAAACATTAGGAGATAATGGACACAGATGTTCTTCTCAACATCAATGACGTCATACGATTTAGGATAGTTGGTTGGAGCCTTAATTTTGTCAACATTGGCAGTAGATAGTAGGCCTATCAAGTTGAACTATAAGAATTGACAAAAGAACAAACAAAATAATACGGAAGGTTTATCAATTATCAATAGGAAGCATTCGATTGCGACAACCGTCGCCTGGACCCAACACAACTGTATAGGCCTATAAGGCCTCTCAAGACAATGGAGTGAGAAGTTACATCACAACTTCCCCGCATGCGCGTTGACATGAACATTTTCTTAGGTCATCGATCATCGCAAATCAAATGCTTCTTAATGTATCTATGAGTACCTGTTCATTATGCATATATTATGTCAACATTACCCAGTGGATCTTCCAGTTGCAATTATGTTTTAAAGCGTAGGCCTACATTCATTTACCAAGCACAATATAAAACGTTCAAAGAAAAATTACGTTCCTGCCAAAATCTCCTCCTCACCTTTGACATCCATTATACTTTACTAAATGTCAACAGCAGGTCACTGACTAACCGAATTTAGTTATTTAACCGGTTTATTTCAGAGGAAGAAAAAGAGAAGATTAAATTAACACCCACAAGTTCAGTCATCTGTATATATTTTGGGGTATGGCCTACAAATGTCGAAATTTGAACCTTTTAATTTGAAGCTCACGTTAGTTATCCATTGCAATATTTAGCAAGGATAGGAGGCACTACTCGGTTAGCGAATACAAATATTTAAAACGGAACTAATGTTATAAATATATGAGCAAAAAAAAAAGGATGCAGCTGTTACTCGACCTTTTCAAATGAGTTCGACAGCGTAAATAAAAAAAATAATACAGATGAGTGTAATGATGATGATGAGGTACAATAAATACCTACAACCCCTGGATTATGAATCTCCAACGCTGGAGGCCTCGGGTGTTTTTATCCTTTTCGACATATTTTAATGTTCATTTTTTCCTCTGGGCAATGCTTAGAGGACCCATAAGCTCCGGGCCCCCTGGGTTTAGTCAGCTAGCGATTACTGCCTATCGAATGCTCGCGTGATGATGCTAAATTCATTTAACCATCCGAGATAATTATAGTTAATATCTCTATGATTTAATAGACGCCCTTTTACAGAGTTATTGTTCCACCACCCTGATGCCGCTCCACCAGCCGCTCCCCCACCCCGCCCCGGCTTTGACGCAACTCCCTGGGCACCGCAAGAAATTTGACGGATCATCCAAACTGTCGCTTGTGATTTGTCAACTCACTTCGTTGCGTCCAATCTTGTCAAATGTCAAATCCCGCCCTAACTTTACGCTATATTCTTCAAACTCAAACAATCCACAATCCTTCCTCTTTGGAAAAGTTAGAGAATTCTGATTGCGTTTAGAGTGAGTGAGTGAGTGAGTGGCCGAGCGGTTAAGACAGTGGAACCGTAATCACGTAGCCATAACATCGGCAGGGGTTCAAGCCTCACTCACTCCATGGTTCTGGTGGTAGAACGAGTCTTCTCGGATAAGGACTATAAACCGTAGGTCCAGTGTACACAACTTGCTCGTGTGCACTTTAAAGAACCTAGTACATCTTTCGAGACGAGTAGGGGGTTACCCCGGTGTATTAGTACAGCACCCAGTATACAGATAAAACAAACAAACAAAACGGATAGCGAACCATACAGTTTTTAATACAAGGCGTTAAGCAATGGGTGGGGCATATAGGAGGTCTTACTGCATATAAAATATATTCAATATCTATTATTACTAGTAATAAAGCATGATGACCTTGATGGATATGCGTATTATTGTACACGAACATGAATGGAATAACCGCTCTGATTAGTTGATCAACGACATCATCAACAGAGATTACTACCTATATCATAACGACGGCCGGACAGATAGACAACCTGAGCACCAACCACTCCAAATGCTTTATTAACTAACGCAGTGGATTAAACAGATGATATATTCACAACCAATATATTCCAATTAAAATAGTGTTATCGTAATCACGCAATACTGAAATATTAGTATTATATTATATCATTAATAAATAAGATCCAACCTTTTTCTTCTTTGTTATAATCATCAATTATGCGTACACTATTGGCAGAAACGAAACGATTGAATAATTTATGTAATTTGTGTGTCTACGTTTCAGTACATTTATTACAACGTACCAGCATCGATGAATAACCAACCATCTGACGGGCATTATTCATACACTACGTGAACCATAACACCTTGTTATATGATAGGCTGTTTTTATGCTATTGCTAATGATACCAAAATGCCCAATGTTTATTGCGTGAGCTTTTGAATAATAACAACAACATAGAGCGCAGATGATACGAAGACGACGCAATATAATATTCAACCTCGCATTATGATTATTAGAACAGAGCGTGGGATTATTTAATAACTGAACCATTTCATCAGTATAGAAGGTGGAAACTCGGATAGGAATATGATGTTACTGATTTGTGTTCGTGTAGCAGAAGATCTTTTATCATAATGCTCAATTATTTTTAAAAGAATACACGCTAAGTTTTTTAGGCGCACTTCTCATGCAGCGTGCCTAAAAGGCTGTTATCATCCATTGGACGACCACGTTCACCGAACTGCAACGTGCGAGGGCCTAGGTAAGTTTGATTAATTTTAACATGACTATAAATCAAATATTTGACATGATCAGTGTACTGGAATAGTCTTTCAGTCATTCACGGTTAACAAGCAATTTCTAGATATCACACCCTAACCAAACAAAGACCTGAATCTTTTCTTACCTAAGTTATGACGTCATCGGTTTTTTCTAGATGTAGGTCTTAGATTCTAGAATTGCGGGTGATATTGTAACATAAATGGATACTCATCATGACATAATCACGGACTATAATATGTCTATTGTATAATATATAAATCGACGGAAAATGATAATATGCAAATGATCAAAATCGTTCGCTGTTAGGTAGAAACGCTCTAAAGAGGAGACATTGCAAACATAGAATCAGCTTCTGATCTGCATTATCCTGGCCTCCTCACAGCCTCATAATAAACATAGATTTGTCTATAACATTATCATCACAGTGTCATATAGATAAGCATATGTAATCTTCTATAGCGTGTCATACATAAACATGCATTCGTCTAGCATATCATGCACCTTTATTATTATAATCCGGTGATGAGATGTGGCATGCTCTTTCACAAAGGTGGTGCTTATCTAAGGAGAGGGAAGCCTCAGATAGATTGACACCGGCACGTTGGACACGTTGCCCCTCCGTCGGGTAGATCCCGGCACCAAGCGTGGTTTACACTACACACAAATTACACAAATCAAGTTCATAGACGAAGTGAGTTGACCAATGACAAGCGACAGTTCGAATAATTGATTGGTCAACTCACTGATGTTGCGCTTACGGCTCTTGCGTTGCGTCCTAAATCTAGATTATTATATAGGCTCGAGCAAACATGTATACGTACATGTGTGAGTTACGTAAGAATTAATTGAACTAACGACATAACCGATACACGAATTGGCCTAATACGGCGACGACCTACGAATCGTGGACCTGAACCTAGAATTCGCCAAAACCATGCCGAGGAATCGAGTGAGAATAAGCACGTCCTGAAATCACCGCATGTGCAAAATGAATTGACATGACGTCACTGGTATGTGAACAACGTACAGGAAATGTAATTTATATATCTTGCAAATAGTTTATTAATAAAGATTAAAAAACCATAAAATATTACTCATAAATGTAAATGTATAGTAGGCCTATGTTTCAATACTCGAGAAAAAGCCACTGTAAGCATGTATCATACCTGAACCTGTTAATTGACTAGCCATTCAATAATTAATCATTCAATGCCTAATGGATATTAGGTTCCCCTGGTGTAGGTCGCTATTATTGGTTATTACCTTAGCGCATAATGATGTCGATACGCGCCATCGTGACGTAAGAACATTTGAATTGATCATTTATTGTTAAAGATCATTCATGACAAAAACATGACCTGAGAAATGCATGATTAATTTGTTTGTTTAAATGAAATCAAACAATACACGAAAGCTCGTAGATTTGTCGAATTTCGGCAATAATTGTTGAGTTTTAACACGATACAATTTTTGCGTTGACCTAATAGGCTACGTACTGTGTACTAATATTTTAACAACAATTTTCAAGACTCATGTAGGCTAATGCCTAGTAATTCAAACAATAATGGTGATCTATTGGATATCACTCTGGTATTAGCGTACACCTTCACAGTATGGTGTGTAATCCAATCTTTAAATCGATATTATAATACACGGTTCGCAACAACAGTAAAATGGCTTAGACGCATGATGGAATTGATTGCGCACTTTTACACGAAGCTGTCTTAAAACCAGTTCAGCAGATTCTCGTACGGTATGTGGTATCATGTCTAGATAAAATATCTATATATGATATACCTAAATATAAACTTACAGCTAACCCTCTATAATGATTTCTCATTATAAAATAAAACACCAGGTTTGCAGACACGATATGGTCAGGCTGTTTATTGTCGCTAGGCTTGTATCGGATAATTTTTTTTGTTATTATTATTATTAAAAATATAATTAACATCGGTTGTTTCCATAATAATACCACATACATATTCCAAATACGTTATTAGTTATCGACTTAATTTTAAACCGTTTAACAAAATTCCTTATTTTGATCCTGAATAGCAAGTTCAATATCTTGAAATTAAATTGCTAGACCTTACAGAATATTACAATCTAAAACATCAAATGAGACTTTAACCCAATGCGACATTGTATTGTTCGTTAAATATTGACATTTCAGAAGATAATATTCGTCTGAATACGACTCTAATTAACCACATACTATTGCAACTTACGTAAATATGAAGTCCGATATTATAACAGGACACATTTAATGAGAACTACGGTTGTAGGCACGCAATACAATGAGTCACTCGTCGATTTCTTAATATATTGAAGAATGAACTTTCAATAAATTTCGTTTGTACGGTCTTATTTAGTTGCATACAGTAGTAGCAAGAGTCACTTTTAGCAATTTGACTGCCCGGATTTTTTCAGAGTTTAGCCAAGATCCTTTTAAAATTAGCTTTTTTTATATATATTTTTGTGACGAACATTAATTTGCCAGATTATTGTTATTTGTCAGGAAATATATTCATAAGTATAAATACATGATTAGGCTTAAACGATTAAAAAAAAAACAACTTTGGAGTCCGTGTTATGTGTATATATGGTATATGGACCTGTTTTTACAACACATGCCATGGAATTAAAACACACCAACGTTAGTTGTTGAAAATTCAATTTAAGTTCACATTTATTAGTAAAAAGGAATGTACCTAAATGCCGAGTTTCGATTTGTTGCGCATTTTTCACGTCATAAAAAGTAGATGAAAATATAAAAAATACGTATGCGCATAACACTTTTCGATTCGCATGAATAAGTTCACCTAGTGGAAAACCGGCCTTACACAAGGAAAATAGCATTTTCAGTATATATATCCCTTTACACATGCAATATAGGTTTATACGGGATGATTCTACTTAAAATAAAACAGCAGCGAGTGACTACAACCGCTTTTCTCGATGCAAATAAAACAGCGTTATCACTTGGACGCAACGCAGACGACGTATGCGCAACGCAAGTGAGTTGACAACCACAAACTACAGTTTAGATAATCGTCGAGTTGTTATTATCAGGTGGTTCTATGTGCTGTGGGTTCACATACGACAATAGTTTTCATTTCTTGAGAAATCCGATGCAGTGCCGAGAAAAAGATGTTATGATTGGTCAAATCAGTTACGGCGAGACTACGTCCTTGCGTTGCGTCAAATGGTAACGCGTTATAGCATCGCATAAATCACAATAGATCTTTCAATCATTAAAACATTGTATTCATCAGGTTATGTATTCCATCCGGGTTCTTATACGTCATGCACTGGCCATTTTCACATCATTGTGTAAAACAATTTTGCCCATGATTAAACAATATCGACTGGTCTTAAACGCAACGACGATTGTAATTTAGCAGTTGTTCAACCAAAATAATTTGAACTTTAAAAACAATTAAATCTTAAGCGTTAGACTGATTCCTTTAAGATTTTTGTCACCAATTGTAAATAACGTTATAAAAAATGTGTCACTCATAAAAATTTAACATTTATACATCAAGAACGTGAACGATCGAATTCTCATTATTCGAGCATATTCGTGTACTGTTCGTGTTCGTTCGGCTTGTTCCCAAACGATCGAATTCTCAATATTCAAGCCTATTCGTGTACTGTTCGTGTTCGTTCGGCTTGCTCGTGAAATAATCCGATTCCTCTGTGACGTTACTAACTTTCGTCAAAGACTGATATTACAATCTTTACTATCGTCAATTGTCTAAGCGCCAGTTATGGTGAAAACAAACACAACAATACTACTGATTTACTTACTCGCAATCAATTATCAAAATTCAAATGTATTCAAAAAATAATGCCGCCACAATTGACAATACAAATAATAAAATACAGAGTTAAGTATATTAAGAGTTTATAGATAGGAAACATAATCTTAATTCGATTATACGACAACAGATCAACGAAAAGGTCTACGTGATACAACACCGAATTCATTCAAAGCCTTAAATTGTAATGTGTACCAAAATAGCTGATGAAACAACACAATTCTAAAGTACCTTACTAGTGTTTCTACTTCGAGAAAAGCGGATTAACTACCGATTTTTCATTTTATGTGATCTTGTTTTGATCTTGTTTTTGGCAACTTTTTTTTGTGACTGTGAATTCCACATTAGTTTACAATTTTATATTTTAATAATAATGAAAAGAAAACAAAATAATTATTAATGACCTTTATCATTTGTTATATCATTAAACAATAATATATGCTACATGTTCTGCGATTACGTCATATGTAGTATTAACACATACATGATCGATATGTTCTAGATGTGTCTGTAGCGTTCGTAACTAAGCATACACTCAGTGATATCAATAACATATTCAACGCCATCACTTTGAAGGCGAACCGCCTAAACCACAATATCTCCTGTGTGAGGAGTTACATCCACCTCAGTGCCACCCTCATTTGTGAATACTACACTGTCCTATTTTGAAGTATAGATAGAGGTGCCGAGGCCTAACATTTTAAAATGTCTTTTGAATGACTTGTGTTCATTAAAGTTGTGGCTACTACGCTTCTAAATGTTATTGAAAATCGACCAAAATACGACCAAAGCATATACATATGAATTATTCTGACCAATCATAGAAAACCTTCCTCCACGCTCTGTCTTCACTATCAAACTAGTTTGACAACAAAGTGTGCCCAAATAAGGTAGTAATATGACATCATCGTGTCCATATATGGGCACATGTCATTTTTTGTCACATAAGGTTTGATAGTGTAGACAGAGCTTTAGAGTGCGAAATCTACAGATTCATGACAATTTGCGTGACCAACACGTTTATAATTTGGCGTATAATCAAATCTTTAAATTAGAAACTAATTCGATTGTTCAGTCTAGAAGCATTGATGTTTTTCTTCAATACTACAGTAATACAATAACATAGGCCTATTAGTTGTGTTGTGTGCAAGAATACTGTTGTTCTAATGTAGTTTCCGAATGAAAAGTCCGTTAGAGCGCTATTAATAGTAAGCACCAGAGTAGGTTAATTGCAGAGCAGGAGATGAAAATCAGAAGAAGAAAGAACTCATAACTCTCCTTAATCAGACAAAAAGCATCTGTCTTATTGCATTACATTGTTTTCTGTTGCCCACTGAGAGCGTGGGTTTATGTTCTTTGAGATACGCCTACGATGATTATTACTCTAAGGTTTTGGCTGGTAGCAAATATATCATCACGGAAATAGAATTTTTATTTTTCTTTATTAATAACAAAAAGAACTTATTTTATTTTTAATGATTACCGCTTCTTACAAAACAGATATCTTCATATTTTGTTTATCCACTGTGAAAGGACCATCCAAAAGTATTTTACCTGTTATTTAACACATAAAGAGGAATAATCAGTAAAACACATTACATTTAGTCCTTTTCTATTATTCTTTTTTCCTTTCAATTTTCTCTTCGCTTTTCAATAGTCCGATCCACAATAACTCTGAACATTTCTTCAACATTCAGTTCGCGTTCTTTGGCAATCAATTCAGTTCCATAAAATATTTCCATTTGCTTTCTTCCCCCTTTTTAAAAAAATCAAATGTCCATATGGTTTATATTTCCTCAATTTCATAAACATTACAATTTTTTTTCAAAATAAGACTTCTTTAATCTTGTATCATGAACCTATAGGCCTAATAGATAAATTATGTCATGTGTGAGGATACTGTATTCAAATGTATTTCAAATGCCTGAGGACAGGACACATACAATAAAAAGAACAACGCAGCAAGATACAAAACAGTGTTGAAACAATGATAGTATAGATCGGGTCGGCTTTCTTAAAAAAAAATGTATGTTAACCGTAACATCTTTTCTTCTTATCATTCATGTTTACTATTTTTATTTTATTTAATAGTACTATAATATAATTGATTTCATAATGAAACATGAAAGGTTTGTATTAGTTTCGTTTGTTAAGACCTCAAATTCGATAATAATAATAAACAATAAAAAAGTTAGAAATCATGAGCCATACATAATATGTATTGTAGTATTGTATATTAGGCTTAAATAAATACTCTTCTGCACCACCTGGCTGTCTTCCCAATTACAATCCAAACGGTTTTATTGAAATGGCTTTAAATTCATCCTTTACGTTTTTTTCTAAGATAGTATATTGAGTAAAACCGATTCCTAATACTGATAATGATTGAAGGTTGTCGTTATACAACCATGGTAACCTACAAACGTAAGCATGACGTATGTACCGATGATTCCTTTTTGAGAAGCAGTAGCAGTGTTGTTTAGAACATGTTACGCTCGAATGCACCCGTGAAGAAAATGTTAATAAAGCACAGTATTTAATTGCAATCTGCATATTTCTACTCATTCTCCAGTGCAATCGCCTATCCGAGAAGCCGTGCCTTAGTTGCTTCACTCTTACCCATCATAGGATATCATGGATTTTAGTCGCTGAATTATACGATGTCTAGGATAGTGTTGACGTAGAATTCTATTCCCTAATCAGGTAAGTGAGTGAATGAATTAAATATAGACGATACAGTGTTCACACATCGCTGGTAATTTCCTCTCAGTAATGCTATTATCGCTGACTTGTCGTATCGATTCCGAGACTGCTCGCCTGATCTATGAAAGGCAACTAGTCTATAAATGTAGTTTGTATTTTGAATGATCTATGGCGTTAATAAAGTAATCAATATTACAGAGTGTAATTCAAATCATACCCGACTCATAACTTCAGTGCGTCAATACGTCATCAATGATTATTAATTAATGAATATTCATAAAAAGTTACTGAATATACAAATTGATAGATACGAATGGTCCTTGGGATAATCAGAACCGTATTTGGCGCAAAATAGAAATTATTTTTTCCTGCTGTCCGTAAACGCTTTACATTATGCTCGAGCGCGAAGGCCCTCTATGTGTAGACTTTGTTTCTCAATTAAATGTTAAAATAGGTTTGTAGGTAATAACTTAATTATATTAATATATTATATACATAATACTTTCTTCTTCAGTTGCTCTCTTGTAGATTCATAGCAAATTTCTCTACTTATCTCTCCATATTTCTTTCCTTCCATTCCATCTAATCTCTTCTATAATTTACATGACCTTGCCACATCTATTTGTCTCATATTTATTATCATGTCACTTGTTTATTCCTTTACTCTCTTCACGTATTCGAATGTTCATTTGTATCCTTCCACCTGATTTGATTTTATTCTTTCAATGTTTCTTTCTTTCCAAAATGGTCTAATCTTTCATTTCATTCTTCCTGAGTGTCAATGTGTCTTTCTTAATCATTCTTGTTATTCTCTTATTCAAACTTCAGTGTTTATTTCTACATATATACATATTCAGGGTACTGTATTTTTGATATCATTTTTTTGTATAATATTTATTTGTTTTGTATTTATATAATAGATATAATTATTTCCAAAATAAAAGAAATTGAACATCATAGGACCCAGATACCTGCATTATGTTACTTACATAGCTTCTATTGCTATATAAATATTACCATAGTTACAGTATGCCATGTAAGAAGTATGTAGTTATTTAATTATTTATTTATTTGTTTTAATTTATTTTTCACAATAGACTCGATCTCGTCGTACAGACTTATTTATACTACTTTTTGGAGTTAATTAATTAGTACTTAATTGTCATAATAATACATTTCCTTGCTATTAAATGTTTACAATGTTAACTCTATTATGAATTATAATGCATTGGTGGATGGTATATTGTACTGTAATACTATCCTTTACCAGTACCCTGTGTAATTGGCTGACAGGTGTGGAATATAAAAAATAAATTAAAAACATGAATTATTTAGTAATAATTATCCTTATCATGTTGTCGTTAATATGACAACCTGTTATTACAAACATAGGCGTGGTAGTATAGTAGTAATAAACTCGATGTTGTTTACATTACCGCATTAATATTGTATGTATAGATAATACTAAAGGCCTCTATAGTATAAAATCTATGAATATTATTATTATTATATACTTAATAACATCTTTATGATATTATATTAAAGCTTGTAAAGACAACAACATAAATTAAGTAAACAAACGAGCTTATATTATTTATTATTTTTACAATATTATGATTAGTACATATGAAAATACATATCTAACCAAAATATTCAGTTCATATTAAAGATGATCAATTTCCTCGAGTTATGAATTCGTTTGAATAAGGCTGATGACGTCACAACTACGATCTCATCTTGATCGATGTATTCATGATTGCCCAAGGGCACGCCAACAATCACGTACATTTTGAAATTAAATTCGCAATCAGTTTGCAAAATGTGGGAGAATCTGAAGACCTTGGATTTTAAAATTTCACGTGGGTGATCATCTTATCGGTGAAACTTTGTGGAAGATGTTCCGTCATATGAAGAAAGCATCAAATATAGAGATTATAAGATGTGTTCTCTGTTTCTTGCTAGGATAACGAATGCGCATGATACTCTGGTCTGAAGAATTGTTAAGAAACTCATGTCCATAAAATTAGAAGGAAATGGAGTTAATCCCAAAATGTAATGCCTATACCCAAAAGATAATAATATGACTAGACCACGCCCACATTTTAGTTACTTACAGGTGTGTGGTGGTATTACTGTATTCTATTTGATTTTATTTAGAGCCGCAATTGGACACAAAAATAGATGTGTACATTATCTAAAACTCTGTTTACATAAACTTTATGTGACAAAATAATGTGATGTGCCTATATGGACACGATGATGGTATATCACTACCATATTTGGGCACACCATACCTTTTAGTCGCGTGCAAACGCGACTCTACAGTTCACTATGTCGGTCGGTTGGTCGGTCGGTAAACACTAACTCAAATTTGCGCACGCGACTGCAGCCATGTATATGATCTTGTTTTTAGTAAAACTAGTTTGATAGTGTAAACAGAGTTTAAGTTTAGTTTGTAGTTATTTTTTATTGAGAATAATCGTGGCCTGTATTCGAAGACGAATGTTGTCACAAATATTTGAGGCGCATTTGTATGTACGTGCGTGCGTGCGTTAAACCCCACGCGCGTTGTAAATCACACTGAATGCCAGTTTCTTCAACTGTACTTTAGTACCTACAAAACCCACACAGACATCCTATGATATCCTTTTAGTCATGTATTACTCAGAAAATCCCACACACACCGATGTCTGTATTATCTAAGAATTAATTTAACTGATACAACTTTGTCCTTTTTTTCAATTATAGTATAGTAAACATTTATTACTGTCTTGGTCATAGTAAGGAAAATCAATGAAATATCCCGGATGCAATAAACATGTTTATAAGTTTAAAGTCGAAAACTGGAGGTGGTAATACTTATGATCGATTTGCAGCTTTATTGATTATTTTAATAGATTTAGTTACAATTTATCAAAATAGTTATGTATTGACGACGTTTTGCCTTCATCTTTCGAAAGTAATAATGTGCTTGTATTATAGGAATTATTTAATTATATTTTATTAAATAATTTATTTAAATGAAAACAAAGTATAACAAATAATCAGGATTAAGACTTCATTCTTCATCAATAGAAAACAAAACGTAATTAATCATATTCCCATTATTATTTATTATAATTATTATTTGTTTATTCAAGATCCAACAGTGTATGAAGAAAAGTCGTTCTTCTTCTGTTGTTTTTGTTGCAAAGTATTTACATGTCATACGTCTATTGCCTTGATCCGTCACCAATCTAAACTTAGAAAACAATATGCAGTTTGATTATATTAATTTGGATGAATTGAACGTTATGTTTATGTTTACGAGACAATACGTAGAAACTCGGGTAAGCAAACTAGGACGACGCGTGCAAAAAGGCTTTGTTGTATAATAAACACTAAAGATGTCCAATACTAACTCTGTATACATTAGTCATGGTAAGTCCTAGTAACAATGGTATAATTTATTCATTCAATAGTGTAATGATAACAGCAAGATCATAATATAATATTTAATAACAATGTATGCAGAATTTACTCTTAATTTTATAAATTTGATTGAACCTTGAAGTTAGGCCAAATCAACAAACGTTTCTTCACCTCACGATAAAATAAACATTTTGAAAACCATATTTATTTTGCTAATCCCTCCTAAAATTATTTCGAATTATAAAATTATAAAACAACCGGATAGACTTTCTTCATCAGTGCTTCTATGAATTGATAACTTTTGGGAGCAGGAACGCTAGTACCATACCCAGTACCGGTTCGATTCCGATCATTCGAGAACATTTCCTCATGAAGTATTTGTTTAGGTTTGGTCATGTCTTGGGTCTTAAAGTTTTAGTTCCATCATTTAGTTAATTGACTTTTGCAACTAAAACTGTAAATTAAAGGTAATTATAGAGGTCGTTCAAAACTCAAATTACTGATATAACTTTAAAAAGATGTAAATTTAAAAGTTTTAAAATTAGGTAATTTATTTTAAGATCTTCAGCAGAAAAAAAAGTATTGGATTAGTTTGATTGATATTTAAATAATAATATAATATCACATTTATATAGCGCCCTTTTCATGAGTAATCATGCTCAAAGGCGCTTTACAAGCATTATTACCCCAGTATTTTTTGGGATCAAACACGTATGGAAACATACTCCCATAATGCAACCGTAGAATGATTTTTAGAAGACTTATCAGAAACAAATTTAATTGATTTCTGAAATAAAGTTAATACAAAAACACCTCCTCTTCATTGTTTTTCAGTTGTATTCATTTATTATTTACCAGGTCAACATGACAAACAAAGATGTATTACCCACACTAGTTGTATACTACTTTGTATTTTATTCAAACAACTCTGAGTCAACAAAGTAACACTACATTCCTCGGAAAGCTACATCTAAATTTCAATATCTTCATTTCTTATAACATGACTACTTCTCAACGCTTTTCAAGAAATCATGCTCATGACTTTCGTTGTAATAGTCCAATTCTGATTCGCATCCATATAGATTAAAACTAATAACGTGGCTTTTTAATATCTCTTATGTATTCGTTTGTTTTACCCGTATATTGTATATTATTAATGTTATATATATATTTATTGCTGTATTTTTATGGTGTGTTATCGGTCATATTTTATTGTTTAATCACCATCCGGGATATTTGGCTTACGCGTTCTGGTATAAAACTAAGACTTGCACTTATTCTAGTAATCTTTGAACCATCAACCATGACTTGACAGATAACCATGTTTTGATACAGGAGATAATTCTGTTTGAATGATTGTTAATTCAAAGCATGTTTATTATAGCATAATATTTATATTCTTTTCGCGTAGGTTTTCTAATTCTTTCCACTGTTTGTTTAATTTTGTAATATTTATATATTATATAAAGTGAAAAAAAATAACAATAGTTTCAATTAAAGATATATTGTCTATCTAAAAAATAATTTTTTACAATTTTTTAAATTGAATATGCCATAATGTAACATAATAGTTATCCACTTTGACCAAAAATTGGATCTAAACAACATTTATTTACCTGAAAAACTGTAATTTAAAGCAAAAATTGGATTTTAAAAATTGAAAAAAAATAAAATTGGATTTAACCTTATGTTATTTTATAAGCAATAACGTTATACATCTTATCTACGAATAACGATTAACTTGATTGAAACTATACAAAATAACCTATTCAAAGTCTGATTTAATTATCTTCATCATTGTTTATGTTTTTTGGGGCCAATACATCTTTAAACCAGTGTACTGTATGTATTTGTTGTCCAGAATAGGCAAATTGATTGGTACAGCATCACATGTGAAACTCTGTATCGTTAGACCCTATCTAACCATTAACCGACCTTATGATACTGATGTGATACATGGTACAATACTTGAGAAATATTGCCATAATGTGGAGAAGTCTAAGTACACATTCAATGAAGCAGTTCTAACATTATAATCTGTCCTTATTTACTTATAACTGTCATATTACGTATTTAATATACAGCCATACTAGATGACTTGCGATAGTCAGCTAGAATATATCTAGTGACAGCTGAATCGAGTGCGTTATCACTAATGCTAATAATTACAGTTTTTAAAATCTAAATTATTGATAACTGTTTTAAAGAGTAATTATTGTACTAATAACGTTATTGTTTGGCGTGACATTTAGTCTTTACACATGCATAATGACTTACTGAAGTTATTACGGAGATTTCCATTTGCGACGATCTAGAACCCAGAAACAAGTGACGTCACGAATAATGCATTGTATGATGCATGTGGAGTCATCGGGACGTGCATCCTCACTCGAATCCTCGAAACACTTTTGCTGGAGTCTTGGTTTTCGATTTTGAGTTTTTAATCTGTATTGTACTAGATGTTTATTGAAACTGTATTTTTTTCTTGCAGATCCGTAAAGCCACCGTCCCTGGTTTATCCATTAGATGCGGATTCACTGTGTAAAACATGGTAATGTTGATACCGTATTATTATCATATATAGTTTTTTAATCCTTCCTAATTACAACATGCAGGTAATTACAACGATAATCAGAGGCAGGGTTAGCTTTAGAACAAAGAAAGAGTGCTCGTTTCAAAGATAATTTTGTAGTATTATTATAATTGTTGAAAATACATTAGCATTATCATCATTGTAAATGATCACTTTCTTCAGAATGATAACTGTATCGTCATCACTAGTAATGTCGTACGTCATGATACCATATAAGGTAAAATATTTACTGTATACATCACAGTATCATAATATCATAATTCTTTATCATCTTAATAAAGTAGAGACAATTTTGATTAAATCATCATCGTTGTTTTAGTACCACATTTAATAAGCATCATCATCATAAATCATTACCAATAATACTAATTAGGCTATATTCTTCAACATCTTCCAATCCTCAATACTAATATAGGCCTAATAATCTTAGTGTTCACACTAGTAATATGTAAGTAAGGTTCTATTTTACCCGTTACAACATAACATTGAGAATCATAGATATTATAGTATTTAGTTCATTATTGCCACCGCCTAATAAACATTTTGTGTTAGAAATGATAAATACCAAGAAATTCGTTTAACTAACCACGTGTACGCCTACACATTCCTCCTACGCAAATTGAGGGAGACCGAGCCGTTATACAGTATAAATATATATAAATATACAATAAGTCATATTATAATAATAATATATATAAACATTTCTGTAAAATAAGAAATACATGAATTATAGACTACATATTCACTAATAAAATGTATTGCATACCGTAGGCTTATGTAATAATGTATTCATGCGGCACGATGCATGGAGAAAGATAATGGCGTATGTCTTATATAAACTAGAAATGTGTGTGAATTAGGTCATATTATAATAACTTAATGTATCTATAGGCCTTTATTCTAATGAATACATTAGCTTATTTGATGATGACCGTACGTGTAAATAATAAACACAACCCCCATGGTCGGATATGTAATGGCTCTGCCTCTGCTACTCTATCTCAATACGTTAATTGTATTGGGTGCTCTTTTTATTCACAACCATCCGTCTACGGTCAAATATCATCACCCTATCACCAACGAGTGTAAATTAAATTCAGATTGCTGCATTGGTCATTACGGAAATTTATACCAGTAGTAAATATAACAACAATTAACATTAAAACATAACATACATGGTAACCAGAAGAAGTTGCAGAGATAAAAACAAATACTCTTCAGTTTGAACGTAATACATAATTTCATTGACATTATACGCACGAATAGATTAAGGGATGAATAGCGATTGGTAAATGATCAAAGCATCATATCAATGCACTGCTGTTTTGAATGCTTATGTAATAGTTTAAATCATTGAGTAAGCATTATAGAAACAAATGGAAATAATTTAATTCATAAATTTGTTTTAGAATATGCAGAAAATGCCTAGGCTTCAAAGTGTGAGTGGGTGCTGTTTGGTTTAAGAAAGTTCCTTTAGAATGTGGGTGTGAGGTTGAAATTTAAGTGGGTAGAAGGCATTAACTTTAATACTTAAGTGGAAGGACGTACGGTTGATCAACCCATTTTTTTTCGAATGCACACTTAATTTATTTTGAAAAGTATTCTGAGAAGTAATTGCACATGCGTGCAGAATGGCATGAGTGCAGTGGCGTAACGATTATGTATGAACGCTCACACCGGCTAAACACAGGGGCCCGGAGCTTATGGGGCCCGTGAGCAGTGTAAGAGGGAAAAACAGGCGTTAAAATAATGTCGAAAATGGCTAAAAACGCCCGAGGCCTCCAATGTTGAAGGGCCACTTGGAGTTCCTAACCCAGGGGCCTCAGACATCTCGGCGTTACGCGAATGGAGTGCATCCGATGAATCTAGCCTCCAGAACCGTCTAGATTATTCGTAATTGTATTCATTTGTTGCCGCTGATTTTATTCTTGAAATACATAACGTTAATTGTATGTGTATTTATTCATATTTGTAGGTAGATGAGAAAAAAGAGCGGCCACTCCTTCCACTAGTTATTCTAGTCTGCGGTGTCATTGTAGGACTCGTACTGGTCATCATACTTATATTTTGCTGCAAATACTGTGTTGGAAAAAATAGAAAATTCTGTCTATGGCGGTAAGTTCAGTCAGAAACACTGAGCGAAATGCACAGAGTGATAAAGAGCGTGCTATTTAATATTTTAGCCCATGTTGTAACTCGGAGTTTTGTAGATTCACCAATATATCGATTTATATATTTCATTTCATTTCATTTCATCTTTTATTTTCGGAAAAAGAATACAGAGTACATAATTCTCCATATATATAGCTATTAAAATTCATGATATAATTTGAAAATAATACATAAAACATATATTTGGATAGAGGAGAAGTTGAATAGACATATGAATTGTGCAAACTATAACATGAATATTAAATACTATGGCCGGTTGTATATGCGACGTTGTTGTGTTCACAAATGCTAACTTGCAAAAAATGTTAAAATTTTAAAATATAGAAACTTTAATAACTTCAATATTATGACATTCATAATAGGACATTAATTAGGTATTTGACGAACTAAGCTATTTTGAGATTCTTTGAATCTCAAATGAACGTGCATCTGCATGTGCATCTGCGAACGTGCATCTAGGAATGTGCATCTGCGAACGTGCATCTAGGAATGTGCATCTGCGAACGTACGAATAAAGCAACTGTACAACTCAGGAAGCGTGGTTAAAATGAACCCAATATCTGACATTTACCATAAGTATAATGGCGTAGGCGTTAGTGATACGGGTAACGCGTTTCATATTCAGAATCAATGAAAACGCGATTAGTAGATGATCGATGCGTCGACCGAGACACGGGTATAACTACTAAAACATGTTAGCATAGCTCATTGGAGATTGTATGTTTGTCTTTGACATCGTCTCGAGGCGGTCTACGAAGCAAAGATCTATAATTAATTGATTGTCTGAATTCATATTTTGAGGCAATCAATGACTATGTAATTTACCATGTTCCTTTAACGATCGCCATTGGTGTGTACCTTTCGTATACGTTATAATTCGTCAAGTTAAGTGATGTGTTGTTCGTAGGCTACGACTAGAATTTGGATTAATCCGTGCTTTTAATGGACTCTGTTCGTACAAAATTCAAATTAATTGCCTTACAATACTGTGTTTTGTTATTACCATGGAACCTCTCGATTTGAATTGCTTGATGATGGCGCTCCATCAGTTAAGGTAAAGATTGTGAGGAAGTTCAACTTTTGTATTTACTGTTATTTTGTGCAATGTCGCCTTAAAATGCACTATTGTCAACCAATTCGTTAAATACGGTAGATACATTTTCATGGCAACGACAATAACGTTTAAACTAAGTTATTGCTTTTTTTCATTACAGGCGTCAACGTTCTCCTTATAATCTTCCAGATGGGATAAACGTAGAACTAGCAGCTGGTGATAAACATCATTTTACCCCTATACGAGAAGAAAGTCAGGTTCCACTAAAAGCCGAATCTGAGAATTATGATAGGTAGGCTTTTATGCAGTATGTTTTGGTTGGTTTTAAAATAAAACTTCATTGACATAATCGTTTACAGTGGCGTAACGGTTATGACCGCTCACTGCCTAAACCTAGGGGCCCGGATCTTATGGGGGCCCTTGAGTATCCATGCATTAAAATATGTCGAAAAGGCTAAATACCCGAGGCCTTCAGCGTTGGAGAGCCACTAGGCCTATGCTTTACGCCACTGATCATTTATATAGTACATTTAACATGGACAAAACTCTGTGATTTAACACATTGAATAACATTTAAGTTTTGACTTTGTTTAAAAGTGGTGAAGATGAACATCCACCATCGCATCGTTCAAATGGAATAAAAATGGAACCATTATTGGGTAAGTGCAAAATTACTTTATACAGTATTATTATCATGTTTGCGTCGGAGAATCAAGTAAAGACATTTACAAGTATTACGGTACCAAAGGCTGTTCTAATTCTATCAAGGTTCAACTAATGTTCAAATTAAACATCAATTATTTAACAACACACCTATTTTTTCAAAGTAAACTTTTAACCAATCAACTTGAATGAATAAAGGGCCCGGCGAGATGTGAAGCCATGCCATTTCAATGGTCTAATGATAAAGATAACAAAAATAAAAAACAAAAATAAGGCTTACAATTTCATTTTTATTTTATCTTCAGACGAATGTCAGATGACAGAAATACCAGAAAGAGCTCAAACAAGCAATGGGAACATTATATGCGTAGAAGACTCTCCAAGTACCCAAAAGAAAAACAACTCTCATAGACCTCAAGGAAAATTAAGGAAAACACCAAACTATTCAAGAAGGTAAAAGCATGTAATTTTACACAAATTATAAGCTACGTTTTTATTCGATACATGAGCAGTTTCATGTCTAGCAAATAACATATAGGAAGCCGTAAGTTACTTATTGATTATCATAATATAGGCCTTGTTTGAACAATCTGATATTTAAAAAAAACATAAATATATAAAAGTTAAACGTTTCTTAATAATTTACATTAATTTACAATCACAAAACTGTTGTAATTTCTTTAGATATACTGACGATGATAATGATAATCACAATGGAAGTCCAAACTTTAACGATCAACATGTCAACCAAACAAGATCCTTAGATATTGAACAACTTTCTAGATTAAAAGACTTAAAAGAATGGAATGAAAAACGCATGAGCCCGGAGAGTAAACCAAGGCCATCACTAAAGGTTCAGCAAGCAATTACTAGAACTCCTTCTCCGTGTGAAAGTCCACACTTGAGTGAAGTATCTGTTCAATTTCATAAAGATATAGAAGGACACTCAAAAACATACATTGATGAAATTGAGAGTTCTCAACCTTACAATAATAGAGACGTTTATGACGACGATGATGAAATTTCGCCTTTATTTCAGGCTCCATGGGTTTCTAATTCACGACCTCCGCCCTCTCCTAAAGCAAAACCAATGTTACAGAACGTTCGTCCTTTATCCGCCGAGTACTATATTGATTCCAAATACAAAGGATTCGCTCGAGATGTTCAACTTCCTGAAATAGAGGTTGAGGATCAAACTTCTCGTGCAGATAAGCAGCATGATTATCGGGAACTCTGGAAACTTCGTGCCACGTTCGAGCTTGAGGAATCTACCTCAAACAGTTCCGAACCAGATACAGTGATTACAGCTATTCAGCCAGACAATATGACTCAAAAACAGGATGTTAATACAATTAAACGACGATATCATTCCATGGATGACAGTAAGGACAGACTATTGGTGCAACAGAAACACAAATTACATGCCCGTACGAAAGACGACAGTTTTGATTTGGCGTTCAGTAGTATTAGTACCGAGGAGTCGGATACTTCTGATCGCAGCAAAGGACAGTCCGGTGATAGTTCCGGAAAAGAAGGAGGTCGAAACCTTCGCCAAATGCAAGGAGATAGCGGATATGTTTCGATTGAACAGCAACAAAAATGTATGTCAGAACAAAAACGCTATCTTTATGCAATGAGTGATAAGGAGAGTACAAGTATCGAAAGTTATGTACCAAGTCTGTCTAGTGAGTCAAGTCCCATTCGAGAATATCCTTCCTTAGTAAAAGACACATCGACAGAAATTGAAGACGATGCTGAGTCTTTTGCGCGTAAACGCGGTGATTCTCGTACTGCTTCAAAAAAACGTCGACAATTTACTTCCGGAAAAGGTGAAGCCATTGACGATAGTTTCAGCTTTCCGGAAGATGAGAGCGAGATTGATTCGCAGTCTGCATCTACATACTTTGATTCGGCTAGTGACGCATCTGTCAACCTAGGTTCGGATTCACAAAGTGAAACGTCATCAGTTCGAAGAAAATTTGGAAGACTTGGTAGATTATTTAGGAGTCATAGAGACGACCGTTTTCAGTACTACTTCAAGCGCGACTATAGTATTGACGAAAAGACTGACAAGATATTTAAAGAGTTCCTCCGCCAGGATTCAATGTTTGATACGCCATCAACATACAAATCGCGACGAAACAGACGACTTAGAATAAGCAGAAAACAACATAGTGACTCTCTGCTCGATACACCGAGAAAAATTCTCGAAGTCCCAGATTCCACAGACACAAGGACAGCTAGCGAAGATTATAATGTAGATTTCTGGACGAGAAAATCAGGATCTAGCATGTCCTCCAGTAGAAGTCGTATGTCATCACGTAAATTTGTACTACAACAAGATAGTATTGAGGAAGAATTCTTACGTGAGGAACGGAAACGAATATTAGGAGAGGATGATCCTCCTCCACCACCCGAAGAGGCTACTTCCAAAGTTCCACAAGATCCAGTGGCATGGGATACAATTCCAGAATGGAGGTCAAGCGAACACATTAGGTTGGAAGGGGAAGTCAAGAGAGATAAACGTTTGAATATTGATGATGCCGTTGAGGGCAACCGAAGTAGCGCGTTTACACCTGTTTGTAAACGATCTCCTCAACTTCCCAGAACTGATATTTGTGATACTAATAGAAACAAACAATTAGTTACTGAACCATCACACATTAACCCGTTTGAGAAAACTATTATTCCTTCTCCTCAAGCAGATGACGTGTTTTACAGTGGCATTGGAAGAGGAAGAGGGGAGATAAAGCGAAACTTATATGGTGAAAAATCAAGAATATTATCTATACCTGTCCTCCTTGCACCGGATGATGACGAGCCAAAGAAGCAAAAACCATTAGTATCCCGGCATTCACCGCGTCACTCACCAAGACTTTCGTCTCAGTCACGCTCTCTTACCGTAGATTCTCCCGCCTCCACAACACATTTTCGTAAGTTTTCCTGCTCACCAACGCTAACAATAGAACTTGCTGAAGACGACGCACCTCCAGCAATTTATCCATCTGATAAAAAGCGGAGTAGATCATTCGAAGAGCACAGACTAACATACAGGGAAAGTAGGGGTGGTGGTGGAAGTAAAGAGTACGAATTGGTGAGAGAACCATCCAGAGGTATGTCGTTCTTGGATGTTCCTAGTCAAAGAGAACGACCACACAGTGCCTCATCGTTGACACGCCTTAAAGACGAAAGCCAATCCCCTTTGTTAGAACGAAGACATAGTACCGAATGTACTATGGACGACGATCAAAATGGTCATACTCGAACAGATTATAATTACCGAACAAATGAACAGAGACATCAATTTCATAGTAAAAGGATTTCGTCTGAAAATAGCATTTCAATGTCAACTCGGAGTTCCGGAAAGAGAGTTTCAAATCGAACACAAAGTGCCTTGGATGTATTTGCTGCCCAGAAGCCTTATGATGACAGGCGTGATAGATCACCATTACGATTTTCTGCAAATAGAGAAGCACGCTATAGCAAGCAGTCATCTTTAGGTTCTACATCACGACGGTCTGATGATAGAGGGCGCGAGGCTGGCCGAGATCGCTCCACATCAGACTCTTACCACAGTTTCGACTAATCTCATTTTTTATTAATAAAATATTTAATAACATATACCATTTTGTTTTCAAATAACCAATAATCATAATAGGGAATGATGTTTTCTTGCTATGAGTCATAAACGCTTAAGTAGATTAAATTAAGAATAATGTGCGTCCTAATCCTTTTATAATAGAATATACCTTTGTAAATATGATATGTCTAAAATATTTTCTATAATTTTTATTTGTAATCATCTTCCGTATGGAAATAAGTGGTTGACCCACTAAACATAAATTACATGTGTAACTCAAAAGTATGTATGCCTTCGTAATATTGTTATTTATGCTATTGTAAATTTTCCTATTTTGTACGTTATAAAATACAATACAACATATATACTTTTAAATTCATTATTTTTCTATTTAAAGGCTGAAACATACTAGGACGATAATCATTCTTTTTTTTTTTTACATAAAACAAAAGAAATATAAGAAGTTTTCATTCTAGAACTATAGCATAACCATTTATGCTGTCCTTTGATAGAAAAATAAATGTTTTCTAAATTCAAATGACGACATGATCAATAACAAGAATAATAATCGTTGTATCGTCACAATGTTGCTCTTAAGCGTAGTTCCCACTAGCGACGCAACACAAGGACGTAACGCAACGCAAGTGAATTGACCAATCACAAGCGATGGCTTATTCGCTTGTGATTGCTAACTTTCTATATCTTCGCTTGTCATTTGTTAGAACGCTTGCTTTGCGTTTACGTCCTTGCGTTACGTTCTAGTGGGAACCAAGCTTTACTAATCATAACGTAATTTGATTGGACATGTGGAAATATTATTATTTTCATTAATTGTTCTAAAAGTTCTTTCTAATTCTTTGTTTTATGTAAAATGCATGTTTATCTTATAGTTATCGTAGATCGTTATCGTCCTAGTGTAAACGGGCCTTAAGCTTTTTTATTATAATCATCAAAAAAAAAGTTACACTTTTAGTAGAGTTGGTGGATTACATACAGCAGGAACAACATGCATTAATAGGTGTGATGATCGTATTTATTATCTGCAGAGGAATTCACAACGAATTCTGTACACTGATAATTATTTTTTTTCATCGATGATTTTGTAAAAGAGACTTACTTCACTTTCGAGATTGACTCCACTGATGACAATCCGGTGTGACGTCAGGGACTGTTCACTATAACAGATATAATGTCCTAGTGTAAAATAACGTTTCGGATCCTCTTGGATGGCTAGTCACGTGATATACCATTTTGACCAAACACGTTATCCTATGTAATATTACAATATAAAATTCAACAGTCATTATGAAATGTCACTATTATAATATATTAATTAGATAACATTGGGAAAACAAATGCAATGAGTAATAATTTAGTGCAAACATGAGTGTTGATATTTGGTGCGAGATACTACGTACGTTACTAATGACGCTATAATAATAGTAGAGCTAGTGCATGCAGCGAAACCTGGACGAAGTCGCCTATAAATTAATAGGAAACTCACTTCTTTTACCCAACTAATACTTATTTTGTAAAAATCTTTTACTTTACTTGGATAATTTCGTCGTAGTGTTATTGTCGACATAATTATTTCCATTCAGTCGTTGTGGTCAACAGGCAGGCAATGATTACGATATCTGTGTACTGGGTACACACGGCGCATAAATTTAATATTTAAGATTTCGTCCATGTTTCTTAAAATAATTTACATATCTAGTTAATTGTGTTGGTTTGTATACTGAACAATTCTTATATAAAGTTGTACAAAATGAATGTAATATGTAAATATTATACGTTTTAATGTGTTGATCATTGTATAGGCCTACTAATGAGGTTTCATACTTTGTATCAGTCAATGAGCTGGACTCATCTGCCAAATACAGGTTTTCATAAGCACGAATATAATTATTATGCTCGTTTAAGCTATGCAGCGCAGACTTTATGTTGCAAATTAATTGTCATAATGTAGGGCTTTCGAAAATATAACTTTCAGTGCCATGCTGTTTAGAATCCTTCACACGGAAATCGTTTGTATTTTTAGCATGTAACATTCAAAGAACTCAAAGTATTGGCTGCCTAAAATGTAATATAAAAGTACGTTAACCTACCGCACGAATATTACAAGAGGTATAGCCAGTAAATGATTTTTTGATTAATAATTAATACCGTAATATACTTGTTACAAAAACGGACTATTCTCGTATTTTGCATTAAATTAGTTATGATAATAATTAGGCCTAATAACCTATCAGACGGTTGTGTAGTACCGGGCATAAAGTACAGATATTAGGCCTACATTTTAAGGACGAATTACGTATTCAGTTAATAGGCCTAGTAGTAGTAAAAAGCCTTTACAATTATTCTTTTTCAATTCTTTTACTATTAAACCTAACACGTACTTAAACACTGCCCTCATCGAGATTGAGAATCCCATTAACTCTCAAAAAGTTTATACAACGCTCTTTTTTTTAACTTTGCAAACAAACAATCTACTCTAGATGTACCGTATACTTTCCTTTTTGATGATAATACATAGGATATTATCAATAATAATGATGCGATTGTTACTTTAAATTGAAGACAAACATAATTTCTAAATGTTTCCTTAAGGTCACATTTTGGAGACCGAAATTCTGACCACCAACATTTCGGCTCAATGTGATCGATTATCGTTGCTTATAATTGGTGACTGTTTTGCATAGCAAGTACATCATTTATATCGACACCCACAGAATTGACTGAGTTGTATATTGTCTACAGGTTATCTTTACCGCTAATTTAATTATTTACTAGACCATGTGTGTGTATAAATTGATATTATACATAGTATATACAATCTATGAGCAGGAGTATTAATAGTAAAGCTCCTATCCTATTCCACTGTTTGTACACGTGTAAATACATGTACAGAATATACTACCTGCCTGTAAAATAGTATTATGCAGATTTAATATTTCTAACTACTCTATGCACATGAAAATACGTAGATTAATATAAGCACTGATTAAGAATAGCATGTAGTTTGTTCGATTGTACACGAGGATTTTAAATACCCTCTTGCACACCTCAACATGATTCCTCCTGATTCTACCAAACGTGTATTATCGGGTCAACAATCCTTACAATTGTGTTCGTCTTTTTATGTATGGTTCAATTTTAACAAAATGTAAACAATATTATCCCAATAATCTTAGAAGCTTTATAGAAGAAGAAACCTGTACACGATTAATGCCATTTTTGAGATTGTACTGTATTAAAAATTATGCATACATTATGACGTATAACATTTGGATACAGTATTTATGACCTCTAATAAAACAATCGCATACAATGACGTGTAAAATAATTGTTGTCTTTCAATAGTATCATTTTATGAAGTAGAATTCGATTAAGTTTGTAGATTTCATATTCTCATTCACTATTAACTGTCTGTATGTGTGTCGTATCTGCAACTTCTTAAATGCAGACATTTAAATCTATTTTTGTATGAATTTTAAAAATGTCAACTTCATAAACGCTTAAGTCTGCCTCCAGTCATGAATAAAAATAATTTACATAATATGCGAACATTATGTGTGTGTTTAAATATTTTGTATTCAATATTACATCACAAAATATCAATTTAGAGGTACCTTGCCAGCAATACTTCATCTTGATTCAGATGGTGTAGGGTTTGTTACGACATTGCCCTGTATATATACGTGTTACAATAGAACATCTATTAGGAGTACACCTTTGTTGGGACCCAAATAAAATGTCGAGATCTCTCAGAATCAGCTGAGTTTCGGGGAAGCCCACAAATGTACTTGGGGCACTAAAATAAACAACCAAGCCAGATGACAATGTTTTATCGGTTGTGGAATACAAGAACACAGTCTATTCTTGATCTTGCTCATTTCAGACGCCACTAAGGTTTTTTTAAGAAATTTAGAGGGCAACCAAATATCAGATACTGGGTGCCTTCAGTGCCACACACAATTCTTCGAGGCATGTTCATATCGATGTCCCCTGACTATGTATTTTGTGAGATGTTTTCAGAATTTCTCTCGTTCGTTTCACATGAAATTGAGGTGTTACAAAGTGTTCTGCCGTAGAGTCTGGTTTGGGGTTTTCCCTTTTTTTTTACACGTCATCAAGAATTTAAATTAATCAAAGTACTCAATATGTTCGGTTCCCACTAGGACGCAGCGCAGGAATGCAAGCCACAACACAAGCGAATTGACCAATCAAAAGTGAAGGATTATTTTAAACACACTTTACAACACACTAATTCAAGGTACACATAGGCGGGTTCAAGATGTGACTAACAAAGTACGGACTTTCCCCTCTTCAGCACTTCATTTACACTACTAGTACCCCACCTCTCCTTACTTCAGATTTCTGCATCGGCTACTGGTGCATTGCCTACATATTTGGCCTATAGTTTATACAGTAATAGTAAGCGGACACTAAAACAAACAAGGGGAAATATGACCAACCCCCAAGGGCACTTTGTTAGTCCTCGAAGGTGTCACCTTAATACAGGTTTCTACTCTATTATACAATTAAAAGCACACCACTAACAGACATTTTTGACATACATTTTATTTAATAGAATGAAATTCATTCATTAAACCACCTGATTTTAAATGCTGTAACACTATTTTTTTGTATTTAATTACTTATTATTGTCACACACAGAAAGATACATGGGCTTAAAGATCTTAACATAATAACTAACAGTGTGTACAAACGTGGCTAGTAACAAATGAAAACTCGGTAAGCTCTGTAATCCTACACAATTTTGTTTGTTAGTATAAAAAAAATCAAGGTTATACATTTGGTGTTATTTCTGAATAGATATCCTGTTTGATTTTCTTTTAACAATTGAATGGAATAAGGAATACAACAACTCAACATGGCGAATACTAAATATAACAAAATGACAAATATATATTTAAAAAAGAATGTGCTTAGAAGTAACTAAACTATTACAATTACATTCAGTTCAAAACACAATCAAGCAAAAATATTTTATTGCTCTGAAATTTATTAAAAGCAATGAAAACGATTTAATATTACATGACTCTCCAAGTTAACCTGCTCTGGTCTGTTAATCATCTGTTTGGTTTTAGTCAAACTAGTTATTGTGGTTAATTGTATCAAAGAGACTAATCTATAGCGCGATGAAGGCTTTGGTTACTGGTGGGTATAATTTCGAACTTATTGTACCTAATTAACAATAAGACTATCTCTAAATTTAAGTCATTTTACTTTTACTTCTCTGTATATTACGATAGAAAAATACCAAAATTGGTTTAATGATTCTTGTATTATTATTATTTGTGTTTTTCGATGAGTCCTCTCAGTTTAGCTTCATTGGCCCCAGTTAATTCGTCAACCTGCACCGAGACAAAAATAGGATAAAACATTAATCAACATATATCAATTCATATTGTAATATCACACACATCTTGTCAATTGAGGATTGTCACTTGCACAATTTATCATCGTACAGGATTTTTGTTTTGCACATTCATTTACACAGTACAGTGAGCAACCGCACATTCAACCACGCGTCCCAAATTACGCTTGTGGGTAATGGTTTAGCCCTTGGCCTAGCCTCCTAAAAGGAAATATTTAATGAGGGTGATACATACAGCATAAGCTGATCATGAGGGACCCTCAAACTATACAAACAGTTAATACAAAAAATAAATTACAATATAAAAATACAAAATTAAAGATATAAAAAATAAATATATATAAATATACAGTAGGCCTACTATGTAAGAAGGATAAATAAGAAATAATATCAGAGAGAGAGAAAGAGATGTTCAATAATATTACTGTATTTGTATATCATTTCACCAGTTTTATTAGTGGTTACCAATTTTATTTCATATATTGTACTTCATCTTTTTTACACGTACAAAGTTTTTGAAAACACAACCAAAGATCAGGGAACGATTACCAAAACACAAACTGAATTTCTGTACAAAGTATATCCATTGATTTTGAAATTATTTTTCAGTTACCAATTTGGTGATTGAAAAATAATTTAATAACTACTGCGAAATAACCAGGCTCAGGTGGCTATGTTAATTGATGAGATATTTTGCTCTACTGTAAAGTGAATTGTATATCAAGTACATATTTGAGAAAAAAAATTCTCATTCAAAACCCTGTTGGACGTTGGATTACTGATCTCGCCGCATTGCTTGTATCCTTAGGCAAGATACTTTACTTACGTTTGCCTCTCTCCACCCAGGTGTATAAATGGGTACCCGGTTAGATCAAGACACAACTTTGCGCTGATTACTAGCTGCATTATGGGAGTATGTTTCCATCGTGTTTGATCCCCAAAAAAAAATGACTGGGGTAATAATGTTCAGCGCATTGAGAGCTTGCTTATATGCGCTATATAAGAATGAACTATTATTATTATTATTATTATTAATTCCAGGCAGGCAATCAGTTTGTTTGAGCTGATGGCTGGGGTTAGGTTCTAGCCCAATGAAGCAACAGCTGGTACAGCACCAAGATTATAATTTAATTACAGCAAAGTACTGTAGCTTTGCATCAGGGAGCTAAGCTTACTTATCTGACCTTGTGGATCGTTATGAATCATCCTGCAGAGGCCTACGATCAATTTCAGAAAACCTTGTTCAAGAGCATAGAGCAAAAAATCAGTGATCTTTTTACGTTGCAGTGAACTATATGGAACAGTTTACTAGCAACAGTTAAATTCTCAAACTAGTCTGAACAGTTTCAAGACCAACCTGAAGACGTCGCTATTCGCTGATGTACTCGCACTTTGCTAATGCATAAAGTGCCATGGGTGCCACATGGATGGGGGACACTGGCGCTAGACAAGTTTTCATTTATTATTATTATTAAGTAATTCAATCAGACGTTTTGCGACTCTCACCAAATTAATAATAAAAAAGAAGTATAAAAATATGTAAGCCCATACCTTTGCTCCATTCTTATAGAATTTAAAAGTAGGCATCGCACTAATTTCTTCTGCCTCAGCGGTGTCCTATTTAAAATTAGAGTTAAAACTGTAATATGTATTGTTATTTTTAAATACAGTATTCTTTATTAGTAAGCCTGTTTTCCAGAAAGCATTGATTTGCCAAGAAATGTTGTTGATGGATGGTTTCCACCAGCAGTCAGTTGTTGTATGTGTAGTAAATGGGAGATGTTCAGCTAGCAGTATACGCAGCGGAATGGCAGCACATCTGCAGCGGAATGGTATCTACAGTGGAGTGGCATCCGTAGTGCAATGGCATCCACAGCGGAATGGCAGCACATCTGCAGTGCAATGGTATCTACAGCAGAATGACATACACAGCAGAACGGCATCCACAGTGGAATGACATCCACAGCGGAATGGCATCCACAGCGGAATGACAATTGACATCCACAGCGGAATGGCATCTGCAGTGGAATGGCATCCACAGCGGAATGACATCTAAAACGGAATGGCATCCACAGCGGAATGACAATTGACATCCACAACGGAATGGCATCCACAGCGGAATGACAATTGACATCCACAGCTTCCATTTCTATAGTTCTATTGAGAATTAATTGCAACAAATAATAAAATAAATTTGAAACTTACAGAATTCTCATCAACATCAACTTTCAAGAAGAGAACGGTGGTAAATTCTGCAGCCATGGACTGTTGACAAAATACAGAAATCACAGTCTTAATTTGGTAAATTGTAGTTTTATCAAATGTATATGATTTAATAATGAATGTTTTTTGTTATATTGTTTTTTTATACTATATTTCTGTCGATGTGCCCCATTAAATAGAACAAACAACGATTCAATTTTATTATTATTTTTTTTATTTTAAGGATATTCATTATGTCCATGATTATTATACAATGTACATATCATTGGACTGGCTTTTTGGTGAGTTCACACACAGAAATGTCACAAAATTGATTTTAAAAACTGAAGCAGGAAATTACAAAATGCAACTCGTAATAGAACATACACGATGCCAAATCTTCATGTGTTGAAATTCAGCTTGTAAGAAGTCATAAGGTATAAATACACATTTTATGGAAAATATTTGAGAAGAAAACACTGGTTATTGATATTGGTTATTGAAATAGGTTTTCATTTTCATGGATGCAGATAAACTTTATTTCATCCTGAACGCAGGAAATGTCCATGGTTGTAAAATGTTATTACCTCTACTTTTGGAGAAATCGCTCTACAGGGGCCACACCAAGTCGCAAAAAAATCCACGACAACAAGTCCGCTGGCGCCCGCAATCTCTGCATCAAATTCTTTCTGGAAAAATACAATAAAGATGAAACTTTAAAACTCGGGCACACCTCAAGAAAAATTACAGATAATGCGTTTTGGCATACAGTGCAACAACCACACTGAAATGAAAAATTGCTTGCAAAATCTTTTTAATTTGTACATATTGATCTGGGTACAGTGTAAAAACTTAGTTCCTTGGTTGCGTTATATAATGTAGTACCTAAATTGTTATATAATCTTTTTAAATTTTGTTTATAATTTAAAGTATGCAAAGTACAGAACAGATCCGATTGGCCAAGTTGAGTCGCAAATTATATCTGCAAATGGGCACAGATTCTCCTCGATCATACTGATACCGATACTATTTTATTGTCCATAGTAATAAAAATGGAAATTCATTTGAAATTGGCATGAAATATACAAAAAAAAGATATACTATACAAATTCAGAAGATTACAACTAAATACACAAATATACATTAAAAGCTAGGTTAAGTATAATACATACAGATTAAAAGCTTCTTGTATCATAAAATTATTAAAACTATTAAAAATACAATACAAAAAGGAAGAATTGTATCAAATGTATGACGTTGGCTACATTATAAAGTTAGTTAATTGGATGGTAGAACACTCTTCTCAGATAATTTTAAATTGGAAGTGCAGTGTACTGTACACATAACTTGTGTGCATGCGCCACCCACCCAGTGTATCATAGGGAAAAGTAGGAGGTCCATCTCCCAGCCTCTGTTGTGGAAGGAATGAGTACTGTTTGGTGGCAGCACTCATAAAAGGAGATTAAAGATTACATTTAGTCCACTGCGTATTGATATGGTTATTGTATATTGAGGCAAGTATAAATCTGAATCCATTACAATATAAACTTTTAATTTATCTTTTGAAATTAAAATAGGCAATTGTAATTGAATGCTCTTTATCTCATGGAGATAAAAGGAATCATAAAAGGACTTATTAGCAATAATGCACTACAGCACATCCTGTTGAATGAATACAAAGAGCTTGTATTGCAATGAAAATTCACTAATTGCATGCAATTAATCAAAACATAATTTTTACATTATGAGTAAAATTAATTAATTTAATGACAAGAACACACAGTACAGCAAGTCAATCTTACTGATTAATTCTTCTACACAGTACTGATAGTAAAGTGTAATTAAGTTATTAGGTAGTCTGGGTAGTACAGTAGAGTGGTTTCCTTATTTACATTCAAGGCTTGTTTTCTACTGCATTATTGGCAGTAGAAAGGCTTCCAATTAAATAGTCCTTGATACAAAGTGGCATCCAATCATTCATATTGTGTAAAACATATTTGTCCCTACAGCTCAGTTCATGATTAATTTGCTTTCCTAGACTCATTGAGGTATTACAGATTGGCTAGAAAGCTACCTATCTGACAGTGAAGTGATGCAAACAGATCGGGGTTCTTTAAAACCCATTGACTGCCGGATGTTTATTGACCCATTGTTCTGTACTGCCACCAGTACATTTCAGTGAGGGTATTTCCTGCTTGCGAGCTCATTTTTTTATTAACGCAAGAATACCTCCATGGCAAGAATAAACACATATTTTGACAGGGTAGTATTATTTAGCAATTAAACTATTAATAATTTGATAAAATAAATAATAAAACAAAATGTTCATCAGACATTTCTACAAGCAAATGTATTTTTATTATAATGTTTTTTAGCAATTTGTACAGCTAGCTAGGCCAAGCTAGCCAATATATAGTAGTAGTAGCCTAGCGCTGACCTACAAGACATAGATAATTTGAGGTGTCCACATCCCTACTACCACCTTGCCTGTCTTGTTCTAAATAATCAAATACAGTAGTGCTTTATTTTCATTTCAAACTGACATTTTTATCCTCAAATTTTCAATATAGTAAGCCCTACAAATGTTTGCATCAAAATATAGAATGGTTCATTGGCTTTCGTTTTATTATAGAATGTCAATACAATTAGACTCGTTGAAGATGTTATACAGCCAGTACAACTAGCCTATTCGCATACATGCGAAGTTGACAGTCATTAAAATGTCTGCCATACATCTAAATATATTTATATTTATATATGATTTAGTTTAAATTTTACAACACATCAATCAGATATACTATAAATAGTGCTGTATACTAGTATACTAGTATACTAGTTTTGTAGTGTATGTACTATGTAGTAAGATAGAAAGAATAGAAGTTGTTCCTATTGAACGGAAAAGAATAGACCTTAGTGTGAATCAATTCATACATGACAACCACTGGCCCAATCAATTGCCTCTTGACAACTAGTCAAAACAGATTGTGAAGACCGTGCTTTATTCACCATTCACACTTTTAGATAAAGCAGGGCATCATTTATAAGGAGCGCCTGCGCGACCGCGCTCCTCCGCGCTCCTCAACAGGCTTCGAGGAGAGCAATTTATCGCGCTCCTTAATTTTCAAAATAGAGCCTAGCTTTTGACAGTGTTGATTTTTCTGTCAAGAGGCCTAAAAACACCTGGATTTTTTAAAGTTAAAACCAATCTAGGCCTAGGCTAATAATATATAAGCTAAGTTATAAAGCTACAAGCCTAATGGCAGTCCCTCGTTTTTAAGGATCGCGAGCGCGATCGCAATCAACAACCTTCGAAAAGGAGAGCAATTCATCGCGCTCCAGTGCGAGGTACCACCAACAAAGGGGATTCCCCTGCCTGCGCGCATTCAAGGGCGAGTTTACTTCATCGCCTCATAGTGCAACCAGTACGGTGTCATAGAAACACCTCCTTTACAGGAAGATCATGTCCCAACCAATAATTTTTCCCTTTATGTTTTTATGGAACGAGTTAATAAAATATATCTAATTTTAAAAGGAAACATTAATATAGGAGGCCTAAATATAATGTTTATTATTTAAAAAAGCTTAGCTGCTGGTTGCTTTAATTATATCATTTTGAAGATGGATTATTTCTTCGAAAGTTCTAACCAATTTTGGTCACTCAAATCCTCCTAAAAACATGTGCTGACGTGTGACGTCAGCATCTTCTAGAAGCTCTCTCAGCCCTCCCCTATTGTGCGTGCGCCCATGTGTGACACATGTAAACACGATCAAATATCTTTCTTAATTATTTTAAAATGACACTTTTGTAACTTATTATCAATATTTTAATGGCTGTTGCATATTAGAATTGTATAATTTATGAATTGCAGGTAAATACTTTTCAGGTGTTCTGTCTGATTTCTAGGCCAACAAGCTAGGCTAGAAAAGCTAGGCTAAAGGCATAGTTGGCCAGGACAGGATTCTCCAGGCTCCTGAAACCCAATCTACCCAGGCCATAAAAAAAAAATTGGCTTGAGTTTTTTTACTGTAGAATATTACGATCCCCACGGAAAATATTGTGTGAAGGTGGGTGTGGGGGATTTTAGGGGAGAGGTACAGTATACATTTGTTGTGCCCGGCGGGGGGGGGGGGGGGTTATCCCCACCCCTGTTGGGAAAAAAAATGTGTACAAAAAATTAATAATTGTAATTTTTTTACATATTTACATAAACATTTGAGGAGAGCGATTTAAAATTTTTTCAAGGAGAGCGAATTGCTCTCCTCGGTGATTTGAGGAGAGCGATTTGTTGCTCTCCTGGGTTTTGCATACGTGATGCCCTGATAAAGGGAAACACCCAATATAAATTTAATAATTATCCTGTATAAATGAATACCACTTAAACTTAAAGGAAATTATTATTATTGACTTAGTATTATCACTTAGTGATTGGTGAATACAACGATCACAAACTCCTATTCCCTTATCATTTTTATTGGTTTTCTTTATGCAGTGTTCAAAGACAAACAAAAGAAAATCAAAATGCAATGATTCCACCTATTGAATTGTTAATATTTGATAATTTTAATATAATTAATTTAATTTTAACAATATAATACCTAAAGATGTATTGTCCCCCAGAAAAATAATTTTTTTCAATTTTTTTGTTTTGAATATGCCATTTGAATGTCACCTAATAGTTATTGACTTCGACCAAAAATTGGATTGAAAAAAAAATTAGTAACCTGAAAAAACTGTAATTTAAAGCAAAAAAATGGTCAAATTGGCTGCCAGTCAATGGATTTTTGGTTGAATTTAACCATTTATCATGTTATTTTTTTCTACGGAAGTGATTCACTTTATTAAAACTACAAAATAACATATTCAAAGTTTGATTTAATTAATCTTCATTTTTCATGTTTTTGGTGGACAATACTGTACATCTTTAAACTTAATAGCAATGTATGCTGCAATAAAAGATATTTTCTCTTTAAAAAATAATTGTAAACAACACATACAGTAATAGTAATAAATTTACCTCATTACTTTGTCCAAAAATTGGATTTGTGGGACAATAAATCGACCCAATAAAAGTATTCTGTATGACTCAGCTAAAAATATTATCTCCTACTACTATACTACTATACAGTAGGCGGAGATCCCTATAGGCCTAGCAACAGTAGGCCTAGGCATACAGCAGTACTAGAAATTGAAATCAACAAATCTAGGCCTAGTAAACACTGTGTATCTATAATTATATACATTATTATTGATTACTGTAAATCCTAGGCTAGGCCTATTCATTCATTATTACTTACTACTAAGTAGTTCAACCCAGCTTGGTTGGGCAGGCATTCATGGGATGGGCTAATTAGTAGTTCTATATGGAGGGGTCTAGAGGCTTACCTAGCCTAATATGCGTAGGCTACAAAGTAGGCCTAGCCTGGCCTGGCCTGGCCTGGCCGGCCTAACTAGCTTAGTACTACTAAACTAGGCTAGGCCTAGCCTAGTCTAGCTATACCACAAACATATACCTAGCTAGGCCTGGCCCTTCTTTTGAGTTGAGGGATAGCCTACACAGATACACTCTTTCTATTTGGAGTAAAAACATCACAATTTACCTTATTTGCTACTTTTTTTACAGACATCGTAATATACTTCTTCTAATTCTGTGAATATTAATGGCAAAACTGAAAACCAGCTGTGGTGGTGGGTTGTAGAGTATGTAGACACTTTTTGCGCGAAAAATACGACGGTGTGACGTGTGTGTTGGATAATTGGTGTGTTGCGGTCTTGATGATCCGGGAGATTGACTGCTGGACCGTGAAGTTTAGTCAAGCGGAAAGTAAGTACTACTCCCACTATTGCGAGTACGATTTTAGACCAGCGAGATGTAATAAGCTGAAGGCTAGAGGGCGTACTCCAGACTGAAAAATGATTCCAACATATAAAAAATAATAATCAAATATAATACATTAATATCACATAAATTACAACACATATTTTTGTCAAAGCACAGTGAAGTTTTTATTGTTATAATGTTATTGTTAATCACAATGGAATGAAATAATTTCTTTGTAATCTAGCATTTTTTGTATACGAGGATCCATAGAATGCGTTCGCGTTATTAATACGCTGCGTTGCTTATCGTTCTTACGCAGATATGCTCAACACATATGATAGCAGTGCGTACTACGTAGGGCATCTGATTGGTCGATTGCAGCCGCCATCTTGTTGGCTCCCTCTCCATGGAGAATCACTTTTTTAACTGCGATGACATTGCAGATTCACATCCAGCCTTTGGATACATCACTGGTGGTTTGGACAGACTAGAGGCTGCATGCACTCGACGGAAATGATTTGCGAGTGGCTGCTAATTAACAACAATTCGTTATCATAATAATCTTGATGAAATTACAAGGGCCTCCGATCGGATCCTAAAAACATTTTTCTTTTAATATAAATAAAATAGGCCAACTGCATGAGGCCTCCTCAAAATAATGTGTTGCATGAGTAGGAATTGTTTGTATAAACAAATCTGTTCATGAAAAAAGAATCGTACGTACTCGTAGGCCTACTTTAGTAATCTCTAATCTCTTTCGAATTAAAATACAAAAAAACAACGGTAAATTTAATAGCAATCTGATAAAAGTATGGTGCACCATTATTGTTTCATAGGGTCATGCCTTATCACTTTTGGTGTGTACTAGGCATACACGTCAAGAATATGATTTTTACTGGAAAATAAAGTGCAGTTTATTTTTTTAAATATAAAATGGGAAACTGTAGACCTTTAATCAATGGAAACAACCAAAGCATTTAAAAACCTTTTTAAAGCTGTCATTTAAATATAATGATTTTGTGTTTTTCATGTAATATATTAATATTGTAAATGTTTGTATCTTTATGTTTGTAAATTTTATAGTTTAAATATAGTTTCAATCGTTTTTTATTGCAACTATATGAATTATAACAGTTTACTCTTTAAATGACCTGTAATTTGTTCATAATTGAATAAAAAAAAATAAATCCCTCGGCCTATTGGTACGAGCCTACCGTTTGTACGGTCTGTACTCATGTGTACGTTGCGGCGATAAAGATATAACATTTCGTTTCTGCCGACCAAAATATGCCTACTCTAAATTTACTAAGTTAATTCCGGAATTCTGTTTAATCAAATATGATAAATTTTACTTTATGATCGACAATTAATTGTTTATTTTGATTAAATTCAATTCTTATAGTTATAGCTAATATAACAATTTATGGGCATGTCAAAGTTCATACAAAAATGGCGGCGGCCACGGAAGAAACCCGCGAAATGGAAGTTGAAGAAGAACCTGAAGAAGTAGAAACAAACGAAACAGTTGAATGTGACAAAAATGAAAAACCAAACAGAATATCTAAACTTCCACTTACAAGAATTAAGCATATAATTAAGACGGATCCCGATGTAACTTTAGCAAGCCAAGACTCAGTTGTGCTCATAGCAAAAGCTACGGTAGGCCGCTCTTAATTTATACCGCGCCTTGTCACTTGGTGGGCGCATATATAGGCTTACGACCGTCCTTTCTAGGATTTGAAGGATAGGCTAGTGTGTAGAAGTACTGTAGGCCTAGGCTTACACTACATTAATTCATAGGGACCTGGGCTACATAATAATGTTTTTTGACTGCATTGATATTATTAATCAATTAATATATTGATAATATTTATGTTAAATATATCAAAGAAGGCGTAATAAAAACGAATTATAAATAATATTTATTATTTAATAAATAAATAGGCCTCAACCCTCAAGGCTATTAGTAAAATAGTACTGTAGTAGTTAAGTAGTAGGCCTACTACTAGACTGACTGTCTAGGCTAGTTTACCTATGTTCATCATTGAACAAGCTGGTTTTAACTTTTTGGTTTTGGCGTGTTGCCCTTCAAAACAGATTAATACCAAACATGACATTGCTAATATATAAATTATAAACACAATGAAATTTTGCATTGTCATGCATATTAAAGATTAAAGTCATAAATTATTGCATAGCATGACTTTTTTTTTAGGAGATGTTCCTTCACCACTTTACACGATCTGCATATGTACAAACAGCCAAGGGCAAACGCAAAACAATGCAGAAAAAAGATATAGGTAAGCCTACATCAATGATCATACTGTATTTACAAAGCATGACAAACTACATAAGTAGTACATAAGTATAATTCCATGTTGAATTGCAAATTAAAGTTTTGATAATACTGTTAACTATACATTTTACAGTTTTACGTTATAAACTGAGTATTTTCTATTGACACAGTCAACCGTGCTGATAGTCAATTTAGTGTTGAGGCTATCGGCATGGTTGAAATGGTTTACTAGTCAATTATGTCTAACAATACAATTTTTATTCTGTAGTTTAGAAGAGTTTAGTCCCAATAATACGGATTTGTTTTGTATTTCTCTTATAGATATCTCTGTCGACTTAACTGATGAATATGCATTTCTTGAAGGTATGACAATAGCCTTTAACAACAACAAACACTTTAAAAGATATTTTTATATAAGACAATAACGTTGGCAAAAGGTCTGTTAACCCGGTTAGGTCTGTTAACCTGGTCAGGTCTGTGAACCTGTTCAGGTCGGTTAACCTGGTCAGGTCTGTTAACCTGGTCAAGTCTTTTAACCCGGTTAAATCTTTTAACCCGATCAGGTCTTTTAGCCTGGTCAGGTCTGTTTACCTGGTCAAGTTGTTTAACCCGGTCAAGTCTTTTAACCTGATCAGGTCTTTTAACCTGGTCAGGTCGGTTAACCTGGTCAAGTATGTTAACCTGATCAAGTCTTTTAATCCGGTCAGGTCTTTTAACCTGGTCAGGTCTGTTAACCTAGTCAAGTCTTTTAACCTGGTCAGGTCTGTTAACCTGGTCAGGTCTGTTAACAATAGTAATTAAGTGTAGAAAGCACTTGATGAATCATTTGACATCCTTAATTATGGCTCATTGAAGGAAATACAGTGATGTGAACATGGCAAATAGCACAGAACAGATTTTTTTTATAGAAAAAGATAGATTTTTTAGGTTTTCTTTCTACACTTTTTTTTTAAAGCTTAGCACCCTCTCAAGTTTTCTTTAATATTTTTTCATTCATATGCAGGGATGTCACCACGCTGGTCGGCGCTGGTCGGCCCCGACCAGCACTCAACATTTCCGACCAGGATTTACAGGCTGCCGACCACCACTATTATTTATTAATCATTACGATATTTATATTAGGCCTAGGCCTAACTAAAATTCGTACTAAAACATTTTACCTAGCACATCGTTAATAACAGACAAGCTAGCCTAATATAGATAAGACAAAAGACTACAGCAAATGTTTCCGTGGTTACGTACGTTACTTTATTTGTAACACAATACCAGGTCTACCCTGCCCTGGTATTCATTGTTACAGCTTGTGAGTCATGGCGAACAACGTGCTACACAGCACAGTGTACAACTACAAGTTTAAAGTTCACATAGCGACCATTCAAGCGTTTTATTTTGCACAGAATAAAAATACAAACAAGTACGCAGTAATTAAAAATGTACAACTACATAGACCCAAACAAAATCATTTTTAATTGCTGAATGTTTTGTCACCCTGCTTTAATTATATTATGTTACTAGTTTTACATTTTTGTAGTTAACTCTACGAACTATTAAAAAAAATAAAAAAAACATGCGCATGGTTCAGTGAGACCGGGCAAGTTTGTTCGTTTATGATCGCCGAGCATGGTACAATAATTACATGTCCCTGGGATAACTTCAGGTTGCTGAACTTCAGTTAACCCATAAACACGTGTCTGTTCTTGCCGGCCATGCACTACATGCTTGCCGCACAGTTGTGAAACAAAAAATCCGGAATTCGCGAATACGCTAAAAAACTCTCGCGCAAAAGAACACGAACATTATATCGAGCAACAAGTAGTAAGGTCTAGGCTAATAATTTATCTACAGTATTTGATTAGGGATTAGGCCTACTAAATAAGGCAGCGCCTGTTTTTGTGGAATTCAGATTTTGGGGCATCTATCTAAGCCTTGGCTAGGCCTAGTGGTCGTAGTGTCTACAAGGCTAGGCGACGCGATCTATTGCTATTCATTTCGTAAGCGTTTTTTTGTTTTCGCGAATAATAACGGCGACTCCCCAGTGGTACAAGGTTAGGCCTAGACCTGACGCAATTTGTTGTTATTTATTTTCATAATTCTTTATGTTTCATTAAAATAACGACAAACCCCCGGGGCGGGGGGGGGGGATACCCCGGGGGGTGGGGGGGGGGGGATTTGCCGACCGGCACTCCAAAAAGCTGGTGACATCCCTGCATATGTCAAAACATTTTTACTTTACAAAACTTTTTGATACAGATTGCATTGATGAACCAGTATTTTTTGCGGTTTTTGATTCCAGAAAAAATTCAAATACTTTTTTTAAAAGATAAATTGATTAATTTTCATCTTTTTTTTTAGGAATGCTTGATTGATAGTGGAACACCTGCATTTGCAAAGAACAATAAAAGAACATAGGATGGAAAGTGTGAATCTAAAGTCATTGTTTGAAGTACCTGACCTTCTTAAAGTTGTATATTATGTATAGTTAAATTATCAAGCTGTTCTTGTAACTTTTAAAATGTCTAATTTAGCTTTATGCAATCAATAAGTATTTCAAGACTGAGATTAAATATAATTATACTGTATACAATATTAAAGGTAATGAATAATCTTAATCTGGGCCTACAATTATGGAGAAAATATGCGGGATAAAGAACACAATCCAACTTCTGGCTGATATACTGTGACATGATCCTGAAGAGCGTAACAAAATTCAGCTTGTCATCCGTTTTTTTATACACCTGAAACGCGTTACACCATTGAACTGACGCACACATTTGAAGGCACTGTATGTTGCTTGTGATGAGGCTATGGCCTTGAGTTTTGGCTTTCAGTGCGTTTTGCGTCAAGCACACTCCACTAACAACCTGAGCTTGAAGGTGTCTGTCCCTCGACTCATCTGATAAAATAAAATAAGCTTAAGGTCGTACGCATTTTCCAACTCGCAACTCGCACTTTTCGACCCACAACTCACATTTTCGACTTGCAACTCGCACTTTTCGACCCGCAACTCGCATTTTTCAACTCGCAACTTGCATTTTTCGACTCGCAACTCGCATTTTCCGACTCGCAACTCGCATTTTCCGACTCGCAACTCGTAGAAAAGAAACTCTCATCTTGAGATTGATAATCAACAACCAATATACTATTGTAATTTGGAGGATTAAAAAATGTATTGTCCCTAAAAATGTGGATTAATAAAATCAGATTTTGAATAGAGCAAAATGTTTTTACTTATAAAAAGACTTCAATAAAAAAAAAAACCAGCTGGTAAATTGTTTTGCTTTAAAGATGTATTGTCCCTTGAAACACAAAAACGAAAAAAAAAATATTCTAATTTTAAATTGGCCATATCAAAGTAATATTAAAGTTATTCACTTTAAGTCGAAAATTCGAGCCAAAAACAACAGTTTACGTAATTAACAGGTAAATTAATTAGATTACATTTTGTCTGAGAAATCGTCGCAAGCGAAAGTAAACAAAGATTTCAAACTACGAGTATGCATTATGCATGATGCTAATTAGGATTGTTTACAACTCATCACGGTTGAGAAGGTGTTTTCACACAGATCGCGAGGAAGTTTTATGATTATGCATACAGAGTAGCCAAACAAGCGCATTGCATTATGGGATATGTTTTGATTGAAAACTTTGACTGGAAGTCAAAGTTATTTTTTGAACAAAAAAACATCTGTATTTCGGTTAAATTATTATTTTTTGACTAATTTTTGGTGAAAGTTAATAAATATTATGATACTTCAAAATGACCCACTTTTTTTCGAAATTAAAAAAAAAATTTTTTGTTGGAATTAGTCAAAGGGACAATACATCTTTAAATTACAGTTTTTCAGGTAAATAATTTTATTTTTGATCCAATTGTTGGTTAAGTGAATAACTATTGAAAACATGGCATATACTGTAGTCAACAAAAACAATTTTTTTAAACAATTATTTTTTTCATGGGGTTCTTGAATCAATTCTATTGAATTTCAATCAAATTTTCACAATCAACAATTTCAATCTTGAATTTTAAATGTTCTTCATATATTATTAGTAGAAATGTTATTAATCAGAGGCCTATCGGACGGCCTATCGACATTTCCCTTTAGATACTTCTTGGTCTGAAGGCGTTTAGCAAATGAGAAGGTTCGTAAATAGTATCAATACTTTATGTATTAAAATATAATCATTTCAATTTAATATAACTACACTTGAATGGAAACATGAAATATGTTTTGCAACTGAGGTTTATTTCACAAAAACTATAAATTAAAAACAACTAATTTTGGACAAAATGTAGCAATGACATCCATAATTAACTACTGTTTCATGTAAAATGTTTGTAAATGAGAAGTGTATTATATAGTATTTCGTGTTTAGGCCTATATCTAGGTATTCCTCATTTGAGAATTTCTGGATCCATCACTATCTAACATTCATTTTTACCAGCTTGTTATCGACAATACTGTATAAAGTTTCTAAAGAATTGTCCGACTTAAAACAGAACTCGCGTATATAAAGTTTATTTACCACATAAAACTGTGTTTACTTAATGTTATGATATAATCATAAAACGTTAATGGCCATAATATAGGCAATTATTTTTAATCAAAATAGTTTGCTAACATTACTTACTTTGTCCTAATTTCTATAACAAAGATCTTAATTAACTAATCTATAGGAGGCTTTTATTAAACAAAAGGGGTTGTTTGCCTTAAAAATTAGTACAGTACTATTGAGTGCTATTCGGACATGTGGGTCTGCTTGGCGGTACTCGAGCTAATATCGATCGACAGACACACGCAACTTCAATATCCTGAGTCGTCCAATCGTATTCAACCATTCCATTTGAACAGTTTCTTTCAAGTAGAACTGGAACCGGATAGGTAACCTGTGAAAAGAAAAATATTTTTGTCATAATGATAATGATTACCCAGTGACATATAATTAAGTTACTGTACGTCGTACCGACCATAGACAATGTGTTATTTTGTACATGCATCAATTGACTATTTAATGGTGGAGTGTCTACTCCCAGTAGTGGCGCCAGGGACCCGTCAGAGAGGATTGATCAGGATTGTTTGTCATCAAAGATGTATTGTCCCCCTGAAAAAATAATTCTTAACAAACTTTTTGTTGAATATGCCATTTTAATTTCACCTAATAGTTATCCACTTTGACCAAAATTTGGATCGAAAAAAAAAAATTTACTTGAAAAAACTGTAATTTAAAGCAAAAAAATGGTAAAATTGGCTGCCAGCCAATAGGTTTTGGTTAAATGCAACCATTTATTTTGTCATTATTTTTATAAGTGAAATTTTTTTCTACGGAAGTGATTAACTTTATTAAAACTACAAAATAACATATTCAAAGTCTGATTTAATTTATCTTCATTTTTCATCTTTTTGGGGAAAATACATCTTTAAAAACTTATGCAAATTACCCTAGTGATAATTTTTTAAAACGCGCATCAAGGATGAATACTTACTGGGTGGCAAATATGATTATGATCTAAAACTTCATGTGAATATTGATCCACCGGCTTCATACACGCTGATCCGCATTCACATTGTATTCGTGTCATAGAAACCGGTATTCGACGTGGATTCACATCAACGAATTCACGGTGAGGACAGAGGTGTTTTTCACTAGATTGTGATACATTTGATGATGGTGAGGTTTGGTGCTTTTGTTGTGTTCCGTTACCATCCTTAAATGAAGAAATTGTCAGACGACTGTGGGCACTCCAGTTGTTTTTCGAGTATGCGGTAGCGTGATCATGACACACCAATTCCACGTAAGGTATAGAGCATATAAGGGCCAATAAATATAATGTTTTCTACGATAAAAAGAAAATAATTTTACAGTAAATCAAAATACGGGTATTATTGAAATAAAAACCAAAGAAATATTTTTTTTAGATTATTACCGGTAATTAATATAATCAAAACCAAATTGAATGTCTGTAACTTAAAGATGTATTGTCCCCCTGAAAAAATAATTCTCTAATTCAACAATTTTTTGTTGAACATTCCATTTTAATGTCACATAATAGTTTTCCACTTTGACCAAAATTTGGATCGCAAAAAAAATGTAATTACCTAAAAAACTGTAATTTAAAGCAAGAAATAGTCAACTTGACTGTCAGCCGATGAGTTTTAGGTTGAATTTAACCATTTATTGTTTCATTTTATAAGTGAAAACATTTTTTGTCCGTTTTTTTTCTACGAAATTGATCAACTTTATTAAAACTACAAAATAATCTATTCAAAGTCTGATGTTATTAATCTTCCTTTTTCAAGTTTTTGGGGGACATTACATCTTTAAACCGCTTTAAAAACCATGTGTATAGTAACAAAAAATTTACAACAAAAGTCGAAAATTAAAATGTGCTGTGCGTATCAAGTTAATTATATGAATATGTCATGATACTTTAATTAATATAAGAATTTGTTAAAACTTACCTTCAAAATGTTCATTGCTGTGTTGTGATCAATAAACGGCAACTTTCAAATTATATCAAATTAATAAAAGTGGTGGTTCACGCCACAAAACTGTGTTATTATAAATTACTGTGTGAGCCTAACCATTGAATGATATCAAGTAGAACAAATGTGATATTTATACCTTTTGGAATAACAACCCATATTGTAATCAATATTGTTGTATCTATTAATATCATTACGTAAAACTGGCAATATTACTCTTTTGCTGGAAATTTCTCTAAATATTTTCTGCATTGTATCAGTAATTATGACAATTAGTCAGCTGATTGTATTTGAACGCGATCACTTTAATTAGACACTATTTTGCATAAAATGATATCTGCATATTGAATTTGTATTGTTGTGGTATTAAAGGTGTAATTTTTATACAAGAACTTCCCCGTCGTTTTAGATTATTCAATTGAATATTAAACAAGGAAATGTGTTTACGATAATCCTGCCATTTTGTACCATAGTATTGTTTTTTAATCGTTTAAGTCAAAGAAAAAGCCGCTCTGTGTAAAACTATGAACGTGATATTGAATGCATTTTCCAGGTAAATCCGTAGCCAAGCGCCAAAAGGCTGACCTATGAGCAAAATTCTTATTAATATCTATAAACTCACTTGTTCCCCATATGATTGAAGCGGTATTGCGTAACGTGTTATGTTTTGCATCATTACAATTTAATTTATAATTTAATTTAGTCGATGTTATAAAATTAAGTTTTTGATTTAACGGCTTTGAAACACCGGTTCTCGTCAGACCACCGAAGTTAAGCAACGTTGGGCCTTGTTAGTACTTAGATGGGAGACCATCCGTGAATATCGGGTGCTGATATGGAGCTGGGTCCCGTCAGACATTTGAAATCAGCATTCATTGCTGACTCATATGGCAACCCCTGTATCTAGTATCTGCCTCAGACATATTGGGTCATGCCTTTCCTATGGTCAAGGTGGGTACTGGACGAGAGAAGCCCTTGATCAATGTTAGGACCAATCAAGGTACTTTACCTAGGTACAGTCCTGTTAGTGGCGGTAATTATCGCTGTTGGTTTCGATTGAATGAAATAAAAATAAATTAATATTTCTTATTAATACATTTATTTCCAGCCCCTAACACGCATTTTGCAGCCGGAAATATATTACTATCCAAAATTATACTACATAAAACTATAATAACTATCAGTAATCTTTAAGAAAGAAATTATTTACGAAACTAAATTTTAGAATAAGGCCTTAAATAATAACTGAGAGATTTCTTATAAATAGATTTTGTTATCAATACATTGTTTGAGATTGTTTTGAGAAATTATTTGTACAAATATTTAAATATAATAGAAATAAGAGGAAAAAAAACAATAATTATGATATTCATTAATATTATGAACATCATCTTATAGAGCCATAGTAACGAAAAATTTCCAGACCAGAGGAATTTTTTTTTTAAATGGCAACACTTTTTTAAATAAATTATTCTTTAATATTGCCATTTATTTTCCACTTTTTAAAATTCAATAATTATGCTATAATATTGCCTTTTATGCACATATATTGTGTTAACATCATCTTAAAAGTATTGCCATTCTAGGCCTATATTTATTTATTTATAGATATACGGTATTTATGAATAGAGTTCCTGATATTATAATAAGCATTGTATAAGTATGGATAGATTGATAGAGTTCGATCTACTGAAATGCATGGCATGTAAAATTTCCCTTTTTACGATTTTTTTTTTATACTAAAAATGCGGAACAATTAAATTATACCACACGCATGATACCGCAAAAAAGAAAAGGTGAGATTAAAGAAACCGAAAGTTTTTGTTCCCACTATTTCGTTTTATGTTGATTTCCAAAGAAAAATATAGGCTATATATTAAAAAAACAACTTTACGTTATTTTACTAATACTGTACTGTTGACTTGTTCGTCACATATTTGCTATAGTTCACCGTTATGGCCCTCGTGTTCTCTGGAGCTTGCCATTTCTTACTTTGTTTCCTATTTTGTGCGTATTTGGGAAAAACAAATCCCCAGATATTTCTTGTTTAACTTTTATATTGGACAATAATATCTATTCAGGATAGTTTACATACTATTTTAAAATGTTTAAATTTAAATTAATTTTTCTTGAATGTATGTTGTAAATGATAATACTGATAATAACTAATAATGATAAAACCCTTTCTGTTAAATGGTTTGTTCCCATTGTCGTTTGGGAAATTAAAAAAGGTCGTGTCAAGTTAAAGTTTGTCAAACACTGTTTTGAAGCGTCTTAACCTTAAAGAATCTAACAGCAAAGTAGGCCTACGTGTTTCCGCTATTGATTGGTTTTTTATTCCCTACTGCGATTATTCCTTAATTGATAGAAACAGATATAGGCCTATCATTTTTATATAATTTGGTAATTGATGGTGAAGTAATTAGCTAAAGGAAGTGCATAGATTGTACGACTGTGTCTACGTTGTAGTGACACGTATACGACGATGCATAGGCTTACTATTTACACTTTAATCAAGTTGATAATTTTGCCGTATATGACTGTCAACTCATCACCATCAGGTAGGTACTTTTAGACATACAATGGAGAAATATACTCCATTGACAGACTGATCATTTTGGCTAACTACATGCTAATGGTTTTCATTTTACCACTTTACATAAGTATAATACACTTTCAAATAAATTACCAGACATGCTCGTTCTTACATTAACCTTAATATAATTTGTAGCCTTTGACTCAGCTTCGATAAAGTAATCAGTGTAGGCATATTTGACTTGCAACGTACACGTTATCAATACAGTCTGAGTAATAATAGGGCAGAAATCAAATAAGATTCTTGTTATAAGCACAAGATAGTTGGATTTCATTTGTTAACCTCAGGTTAAACAAGAAATAAACAAAGGAGAGAAGAAACTAGATATCCATGTTTCCAACGAACATGAACCCAGTCAGATGAATATTGACTTTTAACCCTAAACTTTCAACACAATTGTTTCTATCGACCAAGTTTTATTTTATTGAAATCAGCCCAGGGTAAATAATATGTCCTAATTTTAAATTATTAGATACTATATATACTTACTATATAGGCCTACTACTTATATATACTAAAGATCCGAAATCCTTGAACATCCTATAGACACATTCTAAAAACCAAATACATGAATGTTTAGTGTATGCTGTAGCTAGAACACGGTGTACGAGTCCTTGACTAAAGCTCTGTTCACACTATAAAACATGTTTGACAAAAAAGTGTGATGTGCCCAAATATGGTAGTGATATGACCAAATATGGTAGTGATATGACATCATTCTTCTTCACATAATGTTTGATAGCTTAATAATAGATAGGCGAAATAAAGAAATAAACTCGGCCTGCCTGAGGATTATCAAGAATTAAGCCTATATACAGCAATCAATAATAAGTGGAAGGTATAGAATGAGAATCTATGTAGGCCTAACGATATCTGCGGTCGATTTTAAATATTATATTTTTCTTATTAGTGTGTGATACATTTGAATGTGATTCAGATAAATGTCTGCTGTTTATATCCGTGTGTGACGGTATACCCGACTGCCTTGACGGAACTGATGAGGGCTTACATTGCCGTAAGTATACACATATTGGCAAATCGAGCTACAGGTAACGTTATAATATTTCATGTATTTTAGCTAAATCTTGTCTGCCGCTATCCAGAAAACATGAAGTTTATTGTATGTCTTATTTCAGTAGGCCTAACGTATAAAGCCTAATATAAAAAAAATTAATTAAAATGATATAACACCTAAATAAATTCCTGTCATTTGATTGGACAATTGTGGGTCACATGGCGTGCAATGATGATGATGATTACTGCCTTTCCGCTGAAAAGTCTGCCGACATTTCCGCTTGGGCTGCTCCGTAAATCTATTTTATCAGTTTCTTCCAGTCTGATCTTTCATTGGCTAGTTCTTTAAGTTGTTTGGTGTCTTTCTTGGTTTTCAATTGTCCGGGATACAATTGCAATAGTACAATGAATTGAATAAAAAAATGTTCTTGTACAAACAAAATCTTTTCGCGTTCGTAAAATATTTTTCTTTTGACAGAGCCATGGCTATGGCTTTTGAAATACAACAGCATTTTGTACTTCCGCCGCGAAGATTGAATGTTATGACTGGTTTCGTGATGGAATTAAATTTTTGGAGAGATTATGTACTAATTTAGATCGAAATTAAAAAAAGCATTTGAATTAGATTTGATCGTTAGTAGGCCCGTTAGTATTATAAAGAACTGTAAGGTAACAGAACCCAGGCAGCCGCAATTGACTGTGGGTAAATGGCTGTAAGTTCAGTATCGTAGCATATTTAAACGAAACTATGAATACTAACATTCAGTTCGTGATATATTTTGATAGGTACAGCAACATTGGAATGTGTTGGGAAACATGAATATCTTTGCGATGATGGTCAGTGTATACTAAACACGTTACGATGTGACGGCTCAAGCGATTGTATAGACGGTAGTGACGAAAAATATTGCGACTTAGATTACGGTAAGTTATTGTGGCTTGGTGGTTATGATGCTTGGCTACCAATCCAGGGATCCTGGGTAAAGTCCTGACAGTGTCATAACAATTATTCTAAACTGCCCGGTGATATAATTATATATTTATATAATTATTTTTAAAGAAATGGGGGCGGGGGATGGGGATTTACACAATCTCATTTGTAAACATTTTAAAATATATACATTTTTAGGTGTAAGCTCATGTGGGTCGAGATATTCTCTCTTATTAGTAATGTATGTTTTGATTAAACTTTGAGCAGCAGGTTTATTGTAAGGTAGATATAACACCTGGTCCAGGTGAACAAATAAATGAAACTCTCTAATTAAAACAACGGCAATGCTCGACCTAAGCAATGCAAATCATGATAGATACAATATCCAATTATATAAGTTCCATGCTGCATTCAATTCAATGTACTTGAAAATGTTTCTAAGTAATAATTAACTTCTTAATTATAGAGGAACCATTCTGTAAAGAGTTTACATGTGACAACGGCCAAAGATGTCTTTCGTTGACGTATCTATGTGATGGCAATGTGCATTGTGCAGACGGTACCGATGAAAGTGGACGTCATTGTTGTAAGAAATAATGAGATACAATTGAGCATTGGCGGATCCAGAGGGGAAAAACCCCCCGCACGTCCCTATAAAGGGTCTTTCACACCTGTTCCAGCACGATTCCGGTCCGGCGAATCAAACATCAATGTTTCGTTTTCACAACGCTCCACTCAGCTATGCACCAATTGACGTTCGGTTGGAATTTTCCAGAACCTTGCCGGAACAGGAGTGAAAGGCCCTTTAATCTGGACCAAAAAAAAAATATATCCTACTATAAGGAAACAAATTTGGGAAAAAGCGTAAAAGGAAAGTACTGTCAATTTGATTAAAGCACATTGTTTCAGCGCCGTGCTAATTTTAGTCTTTAAACAACGTCAATATTTTAAACACGCGCTCTTTCACTATTATATTATTAACTAGGCCAACATAATAATTTTTAAGTCACTTTTTAAAATGTTTATCAGAGGGACTTCCCCCTGACGTTCGCATTGAATGCAAACAATGTTATCCCTAGTCGCGTGTTTACCAGTGTGAAAAGTAGACTATACGATCATTGCCTTGTTAACACGCTATGTGAGTGTCATTTTCCGGCCAGCTATTGTTGCCATTTATCATGAATTGTACGTGCGAGAGCACCATTTCCGATCATTAAAAAAAAATCACCTCGCCACAGTCCTGCTCAAAATGGGGGAAATGTCACCTTTTAATAAGCGAGTAGGCTTACCTCAATTTTCATATTTAAATATCAATTGTTAGTTTGTAATAACGTGAGAGGGCCATTTCCGACCATCTAGAGGTCATATTTTCAAAATCTGTGTGGATTGTTGCCAGAAAGTCCACAACAAGTTCCATTCACTGATACCCAACTAGTATTTAAAAAGGATGATTCTTTTTTTTTTATTTATTCAACTTCTCACTAATACATGTTGTGGACATTTGATACCATACAGTGTACCTATTGTCATTTTAATGACCGTTTAACTTAAAAACATTAATACGGTGCCAAGTTTAAGTTTAGAACCTTTTTACCCCAATTTTTTTGTTTGCTAGCGATTTTGGAACATATTCCATGTTGTTCCTAGGGGTCAAATTACCCTAAAACAGTTAAGATATTCTCTCCTAACTTAAATAAGCCTACATAAAAGTCTTACCCAGGTCCTGGACTAATTATAATTATTTTCTTCCGTTAAGCTATACCTTCGAACGATTGTTCCAACACTGATGAATTTCTGTGCAGGAACGGTCACTGCCTACCCGCTATGTTCAGATGTGACGGATCTTCAGATTGCGTTGATAACAGTGACGAGGAAGGGTGTCTGTCAAGTAAGACTTAAGTTTTCATAAAGTGAAGAACATTACAATTTGTTTTTTGGCGATTTCCGCTGAACGGCACGAAATCACAGAAAAACAGCTATTTTAGGGTGGTTTTCTATTGTACCTCTGTAACAATGATTATTTGACCGATGTTTATGGCTGTTTTGACATCTAATGCAAAATTAATTACCTACAATGTCAAGTTTGAAACATCGTTTGAAATTTTAAAGTAAGATGATCCCTATGTCAAAGTATAGGCACATTCTTAACATTTTCTGATCCGGTTACGAAAACTTTTGACATAGTTCTCCGATTGTGATAGCTGTAATACTCCTCCAACGTATTGTTTTATTCAAAGGTATTGCACCTAGCCTGCCTTGTTCTGGTATTGGTGAATTTCTATGTGAGAACGGCCATTGTATACCCACTATATTTAGATGTGATGGAACAACAGATTGTCTAGACAAAAGTGATGAGCAAGGATGTATAACTGGTATAAATATTCATTTTATAATATATGACAGCTTTTCTACATTACTTTAATATTTTACTCTAAATTTAGTTTTTGTTCTTCAAGGCAAGATGTTATTAATGTAAACAATATTTTGATTCATAAACTTGGAACACAATTTTAATTACTTTAAAACTTTATTTATAAATTTTGTTTAGATAATTGTATTTTATTGTATAAATCAATGTTTCAACAAATTTCTCATGATGTATGTTTGTTGAACGTTTTCCAGTACATAAACTTAGAGACAACTTGTGGGCTATAAATATCGTCACTGTAATACGTGTTTGTTTTCTTCTAATTTATTAAAGTATTTTATATTTCCAGAAAATACAGCGAACAGAACCGAGAAGCCGAAGGAAAAGCCAAATAATCAAGCGCCTCCAACAACAAAGATTGTTGTGCATACATATAAAGTTACTGCTAAAACAAAATTGATTGCAAAACTAACTACACCTAGTCCGACAGACTCCGTTACGAAAACATTGAATAATTATGACGTCATCAAAGGACTAGAAACATCCATGCCAGTGACAATAGAAAATCGGTATCCAGCCAATGGCGGGCATGTTAACCATGGTAACAGCAACGACATACCTACTACTTTTCGTTCTAATAATAAGAAAACATCTCATCATATGAGGAGTGTTTATGCGGGCACGGTTGTTGCATTAACTATTGCTACTGTTGCAGTTATCGCACTTGTGATGATTCGCAGAAAGTACGTCGTTGTTGTCATTGATCACTCACTTAAATCAAGTGATAATATAAATGTTCACACAATGAGTACCATTAAAAAATAAACAAATCTTCTAAAGATGATTTTGAATACATCTAAACAAGTGGGGGAACTTCCTGATTTCAAAATGATGACTATTCAATATAAACATGCATTATCTAGTCGTCGTATAGTTTATTTTGATGTTCACTCAGTATTTATATTTACTCAAATACAATATATTTTTCTGCAATTTTGACCATGGAATGGTTTTAGAGAAGCGCAAATATATTTGCCGTAATACGCTGCGGTACTTTTTGCGTAAATTGTTTTCAGAACACACACTTAAATCAAGGAAGAGTGAAATTATTGTATTTTTTTCAATTTTTTTTATTTAAGAAGCATAGTAATAGTAGTAGTGTACTTTATGTAAAGGTTACGGAATGGTATTTTGGGACTGGAAAAATAATTTTACCGTATAATAATTCACTTTTTCCTGCTATTGATCGTAAGTATAACGACGTAGGTCATGCTAATACAAAAGTGCATTACCTGTGGAACATTAATCTCTATCTTTTTCATTTTAAATTTTAATTACACCATTTTGTTTTAAAAACGATGGCAAAATGTAATTAACATTTTTAAGCCATATGCCTAATAAATAAATCTTTTATTTCTTCTCATGTATGCTTCCTCTTGTGGATTGAAAAATGTGAATCGGACAGAAAAATCGAATATTCAAAAAGATCATTAAAGATGTATTGTCCCTTTGACTAATTCCCCAAAAAAAATTTTTTTTTTTTCATTTCGAAAAAAAGTGGGTAATTTTGAAGTATCATAATAGTTATTAACTTTCACCAAAAATTAGTCGAAAAAAAAAATTATTTAACCGAAATACAGATGTTTTTTTGTTCAAAAAATAACTTTGACTTCCGGTCAAGTTTTCAATCATAACATATCTCATAATGCAATGCGCTTGTTTGGCTACTCTGTATGCATAATCATAAAACTTCCTCGCGATCTGTGTGAAAACACCTTCTCAACCGTGACGAGTTTTAAACAATCCTAATTAGCATCATGCATAATGCATACTCATGGTTTGAAATCTTTGTTTACTTTCGCTTGCGACGATTTCCCAGATGAAATGTAATCAAATTAATTTACCTGTTAATTACGTAAACTTGTTGTTTTTGGCTCGAATTTTCGACTTAAAGTGAATAACTTTAATATTACTTTGATATGGCCAATTTAAATTTAGAATATTTTTTTTTCAATTTTTTGTGTTTCAAGAGACAATACATCTTTAACTATTGTCGAGGTAATGTTAGATGTTTGGTTAAACTGCCGATGTATGCACACATACTCTAAATAGTTATAAAGTGGTATTTGTAACTGAAAAACTATTGTAGAACCCGTAAGAAAACAACTTTGGAACCCAAACAAGTTCCTCTTAATAATATGGCGTCCCCTGAATAGGGTTTCCCATTAAAACATTACATTTAACCTTGTTCGTTTTTACAGGAAAGTGTCCAATTGATAAGAATTCCACATTAATACAAGCATTCACTCCCTGCAATATCAATAGGACTTGTTCATATTGCTGAAAAACAGCTTATATCCAAAACAACACTTTTACACCAATAACGTTTTAGCAATGTATTGCCTTGGCTGTGCTAGTTCTTTAAGTTTAGGAAACAGTGTTTTAATAGTTCAAATATATTGGTAATGAAAGGCTCCCAGTTTTAGTCCAAAGTGTTTCTCTGTATAATAATAAATCTTATATAATGTTTTATATATCATAAGTTACTGTCTATAATAAAAGAAAGAAGAACAGTTAGTGATGCCACTTTTTTTTTATTATTGCTGCTACTAATCTTCTAAAAAAAATGTTTAACATTCTATTTAAATATTTTTAGTATAATTAACAGTTATTATTCTTCGGTATATTGTCATCTTGATTTTTTAATTGTTGCATATTTATTCTAAATTGAAATAGTGTTTATTGGAGGAATGGTAATTTGCAAAAATAACATTTCTTTTATTTCAATAATAAAGCTCTACTCTACAATCATGCTTGTTACAAACGTTCGTTTCTCGTTTTCAGACGTTAACAAAGTCTGTTAAAAGACGCTGTTCTTTCCGGTCTAATTCCATAACCTGTACCACAAAGCGCAAGCCTGAAAATAACAATAAATTATGTTTATTATAATTTTAAACAAAATAAAAAAGTGATTTTAGGAAGAATCCGAAATTGCAAATGTACGGTTGACCTATGCCGTAGGCCTACATTGTAAAATTACAATCAATGTATTTAACCAAAATTGTGCGTAAATCATAATAGGCCTACAGTATAAACAAATTGTTCTCTTATGATACGTTCACACTGACACCTCGTGGCTATGTTACGTTTTTTGATCATACACGTACGTTTTATACGGAATTCGTTACTATGAACGGTTTAACGATTTTTATCCGGAATTCCGGCTTAAGTCTGGCCTGTCTGGTTAGATGCATGTGACCAATACAATGTTTTTAAATGCAATGTCAATGAAACATGAACATTGGCAATGTGAAAATGTACATACCTTTTCCCAACTGTTGGATAGTCGAGGATCTCTATCTTTTCTATGTATAGTCTTGGGTTTGACCAGAAGTTTTCCTCATCCCAAAACAACTTAACTCCTTCAATTTTGCCAATACCATTAGGAATCACTGTAAAATAAGTGTACGTTTCTCCATTCTCGAACTCCTGATTTCTGAAACCACAAAATATCAGTCATATAATTATGTAACATGGAAAACCCCGAAATGTTCATTCGTTTAAGGAATGATCGTTAATTAATTTTCAATATGTCTAATACATAATTGCTTACTTATCATTGCATGCCCTTCCCAAACACATCCTGTAAAATGTGTTTTTGTGTGAACCATACCAGCCAGCAATGTGTAATTCACCGTCATCATCATCATTATACCGGCCACCATTCGAATACCTATCCGCCATTGTAATTTCAATGGTTATCTCCGTAGCTAAAAGAGTAGAAATAGTATGCTTATATAATAGGCTTACTTTGTTATTGTTGCGAAGAACAGAAAGAATTACGGTATTATATTGTAATTAACTTATCTCCAAAACATAAAGAATAAAGGTAATTAAAATCCCCAAAAATGGTCAAAAAAAAAAGAAATAGAAAATGTCTTCCGGTTGACTATTTTTCTCTCTTTTATCAGGTAAAAATAAGTATACCTTTAATGGTCTTTAAATGGACTAGGGAGATAAATCAAGGAGCAACCAAAGCACGGAATTAAGTCATATTTTGTTTAGCAGTTATTTTAATATTTCGTTGTTTCACTGTTTGTTTCTATTTCAAAGGGAGGAGAAGGTATTGATTGATTGATTACTTTGAAAGTTTTTGTTGTTTTATTTTATGGTTTTATGGTTTTTATGGTTTTAAATTCATATAGCGCAAAATACAAATAGTCTCTATGCGCTGTTTAGCACAAGTGTGAAAATGAAAAAATGTTGATGTAAAATAAACCACGAAATAGCCTAAAAACCGAATAAATTGACCAAGACAACAGAAAAAGTCCGAAAACCGGAATCTCACATCACCACACTGTTTCACTAACTTGTCAAGACAAGCCAACTATCTATTCACAAGTGTCATAGTGATGTGAGCATCTGACTATCCTGCCTAACAAACAATAAAATGAATAAAATGATATGAGAAAAATAATGAATTCATACAGAACGAAACAAGTGAGTCTTCAAGTGAGCTTTGAAGAACGGAGGGAGACTCAGACTCACGAATCACCAAAGGCAAAGATTTCCACAATTTTTGGAGCAGCGACCACGAAAGATCGCTCCCCATATGACTTCAATCTAAACCGTGGATAGTCGAGAGTGGTTAAGCCAGACGTAGACCGGAGGGAACGACTACAGGTCGCCGAGCGAAACTTGATTAACTCTGAAATATACGCTGGGACAAATGATGAATGGATTTGAAAACAAATATAAGAACTTTGAAAACAATACGCTTTTCAACAGGGAGCCAATGGAGACGACGGAGAACCGGAGTGATATGTTGAAATGTAGGTGTCCGAGTGACGAGACGGGTGGCACTATTCATTAGTAGTTGAAGTCTTCTAATAGATGTTTGAGGCAATCCATAAAGAACTCCATTACAATTGTCCAATCTGGATGTTACTAGGGCATGCACTAGCTTTAATGTATAGCATCCTCGTTTAAGAAACGTCTAACGTCTATATTAGGCTAACAGTCTATCAGTTGTTATTCCAAACAGATTCAACACATGCTCTTATTAATTCACTTTGAAACAATGTTATTTCAGGAAAAATTATTAATCATTCATCGTTTTTTTTTTTTTTATTCTTCTTTTGTTGTTTATTTTTTAGTTGTTTGTTTTTGTTCTTACCAGATTACAATATTTCATACAGTACCTACCTGCGTAGGGATACTCAGCAGCAGTTCGCAAGTAAAATTTCTGAGGTTGATTACTTCTCCTGTATTCATCTGCGTGAAACCCCATTCGAGGACAACCATTTGTTCCACAGGTTCTTGAACATCTGCCGTCCATGTATGCCGCGTAGCTACTGCAGCTATACGCGGTAAAGTTTTGTTCAGCGTCAATCGATGCGGTAAAGTACTCAGCTGCTCGTTTGTGATCACATTTGTAAGATTCATCGGCGGCTAAATAATATAACAATTATTAATAAGCCAAACAACATATTATGATCAATTTTTTTTTCAGTTATATGTGATGTCAATGTCATGTCAAAATAAGTTTGTGATACTTTCTGATGTGAATAATACCTAAAAAACGAAATAAAGAAAACGTTAAACGCTATACCAATGTATGAAAGATGATCAACATTACATAGGCTTTATAATTATAAAAACAAGAGGAACAAATAATAATAGCAATAATAATAAGTTTGATATATGACACTATAACAAACTCCTGAAGATGAACAAATTATTTTGTTTTAGGCCTATGATATCATAAATAATTATAATGCAACAATAAACACATCGTGTTACCATCAAACCATCCGTCGCCTAATACAGTCTTTAAATTATAACGTGGACAACCGGTTTGATCTTCGCCGTTGTTAACGTAAAAATCCAGATGTCCAACGGATTTCTCAAGACCTGAAACAATTAAAGAAAATAATTGTGAATGGTCACTTTATTCCAGTTATATTTTTACTCCTCCAGATTCAGGTTTTACAATAAGGTTTTTACCTAACAGTGTTTTTTCGGTGTGAATGATATCCACAAACATGGCATCTGTACGATATAGGCCTAGTCTTGCATATGATCGCAGTTTCTCGTAGTTTCTCCCGGCAGGATCCAATCCTGTTAATAGTAAATAAATACTGTATTCAATTACAAAATATGTCGATGCCTATTATTAAGTATTCTATATTATAACACGCCTGTATATATTTGCCATTTTATTGATTGATTTCGTATCATTTGCTTGGCGTAAATATAACTCCATACTTACATGATTTTTAGTTCCAATTATGACACATTTATGAGAAACTAATTAATATAGTTAATAGTGAAGCAATTAAATTGATTTTTTTTCGTAGACTAACGCCGACCTAATTCTATCTCAATGGACACATTTTTTTTTCTAGTTTAAACCTATTTTTACCAGTGATTCTTCCAATTTCACCGTCTAAAATCTTTCCGGCATAGCCTGCGCAGTGTGCTCCTAAGCTGAAACCAATCAGGTGTACGTCTCTCAAAGACAACCCGCTTGCACTCTATAAATAATAAATAGTTAGTTTTAAGTTTTAAGCTGAGATAATAATAATAATAATAATAATAATAATATTTATTTCCACAAATAATAAAGCAAAATACAGAGTAGCATAATACTGTAAATATACAACTGATAATGAACATAAATAATATAATGCAAGAAAAGAAGTTGGAAGTGGAAAAGGGACGCCACAGCAAGCAAGCTTTAAGTTGGGCGCCCCTCTAAATAGTAAAACAACTTAAACTTTTACATTTTAAAATATTGATATTAATTATTATAAAAACAAGAATTGATAATTCAGTTAATTGATTACAAATAATACAATTTTCACATAAACACCTATTTACATTGTTCCGGTGTATTCAATAATATATAAACTTTTAATTTTCCTTTTGAAATTATACAAGTTATTACTCATTCTAATTTTGTTACTAATATTGTTCCATATTCTTGGCCCTTCATAAGATATTCCCCTTTGTCCCATGTTTGTGTTCTTTTTGATGATATACAAATTATTTTTGTTTCTCGTATCATGTACATGAATAGAGTCATATGTTTGAAAAAAAGAATGAAAATTTATTGTATTTAAACATAAAAAGTGAAATAGATTTTGTATAGAGGTCATAAACGGTAAGGGAATTAGTTTTAATAAATAGTGGTAGAGATGGATGGTAGTAGTTTGTTTTACATATAATTCTTAAAGCCCTTTTTTGAAGTACATGGATACGATCACGATCAGTGCCCCAGACTGTTATGATATATGATATATGATATATTTGATAAGATCAGTGAGTTGTATATAGTTATAAGACTTTATAGGGAAGGATATAGGTCTGTTACATCAAGATTGCACAGATCAATAGGCGGGACTCCAACATTGTTTTATGTTAATTAAATAATACGACGGATTCGTTGACTTTGTGAACAGATTTAGACAAAGTCTTATGCCCAACAATTACCGTTGCAGAAAAGGCACCCTCTATCCGTGAGTTATGCAATACATAAATAATCTTGTTTAATAATAAAATAAATAAATAGATACTGTATTACAAGAACAAGGTAGGAGTGAAACCTGTGTCTAATTAATTTAAATTTATTGGAAGCTCATTCCACTCTTATAGCTCCTTGAAACGAAATAGCCATACGATGTATAACTCTCCCAGTGTCAGTCTTCTTATCTTGTAAATACAATTGTGATTAATTTTCTATTAATGTATAGCCATATTGTAATGATTGGAAACTCTGATAATACGAAAAACAGTTCAGTGGCAACTGAAACATTAAGAGTGCAATATTTTTCGTGTGCATTAAACTGTGATTTGTTGGATTTCAAGACGAAGACATAGGCCTAACTATAATCTATTATATACTCCGTGGTCACTGAAATTTATCATTTTTTTGTTCGCAATGGTTCATTTAATTAAGTAAAAAAATACTAAATTCTTGGTTTCTTTCATAAGCCTACATGCAATGCATTACCTTTAGTTTCTTGATCAAATAAGCAATCTCGGCACCAACAAGACGTACGTTATCCACAGCATCATCATAATCGAGTAATACGTTTCCTTCTGCTCCTTCTTCCCAATCCACGAGTATAACGTTATAATCACCTTCAACGAGCAGCGATCGGGACATGTCCGAAACATATCTCTCTTCGCTGCTTTCTTGAAATCCATGAATTATAAACTTGGTGAGGTTTGCTGGATTGAAATTCGAGTTGCTAATAGATGCTGTATCGTATGCTGATAGAGATTCGTCTTTGTTATTTCGTCGAGTATTTAACACAAATTTAGTCTTAAATCCTATTATAGTAATATAGGAATATGGAATGAAGTTACAATTATTATATTAATATATTATGTATTATTATGAATATATTATTTATATTAAGTAAAGATGTTTTAGTCTCAACGATAATAGATAATGTATTACGCTTCCTTAATTCTTTTATTCCATATTTACTATGACTTTTTGGTCAGTTAATTAATTGTTCATCAGAGTTATTTTGTTTCTCTGTTGTATATTTTAAATGTTATTGTCTTTTTCTATGTTACTAAACTTAAATTAAATTTGCGCAATTGTTACCGTATGTTAACATGAATTTCCTTTTGAACAAATAAAATGAACTATGAACTATAAAAACATAGATTCTCTCCATGTTGAATACCACCCTGAGATGAAAGCACCTCTTATTGTATTTAGTCACAGTAGAGTTTATTTTGTTAATGTATACGTAATTATAGAATATAACAAATAAAAGTTCCCCAGCTATTTACCATTCAAAGAACAAATCATTACGATTTTACTCGGTGAGAATGTGTTTATTCTTTCTCCCAAATGTTCTAATCTTTATCGCTTTCATCCTACAGTTATTTAACTATTTATTTTATTTAGAAATAAGTCAAGGAAATAATAAATTGTGTACTAGAGTTGCTTATCAGTAATTAAACAAATACTGAAATAAAAAATAGCTTGAAGTGAAGTTTGCAAGAGTTAACAAAATTGCCTATGTATAGGTGTATACCTCAAGCTATAGAGTCGTGTGAAATAAACCAATGCCCTTACCTTCAACATCATTCAGTTTACTTAGCAAAAGCAAGAAGCAACATACTAAACCAAATGTTTTCGCCATGACGGCAGAATGTGATGGAATACAAAAAACAGGCGTATTTAACTGGCAGCAGTTATCTTTCAAACAATCAACTAGTTTTACTTTCGTCAATTGTTTGGCGTTTGTTGCTTTCTCTCCTCAGATTAAGTAAATAATGAGTGGATTTATTTATACGTATACTCTTCAAATATTATACAGTTCGGGAATAAGGAAATGGAAACATATATTGTGTAGTTTTGTATGGTAACATAAAATCAACTCTGTATGGCCTAATTTAGAGTTTCCTATAAACAATAAAAACAAAACAAGACGGTGTGCGCGGAAACATTGAGTAGTATTTATTTCCCCTTGTTACACAAAAACATTTATTTTATCCTGTTTGGATTTCGTTAGTTTTCAAATAATATGTGAATTGGTTGTATATACATCTTAATTTGTTATAAATGTACACTACTCGCATAAACAAATCTGTCAAATTTATATTGTGTATTGAATTTAATATTATTTGTTATTATTAGCGTAAACAATCGGTAAGCAAAACTATAATCTTGTTTATTCATTAATTCAATTATTACTTATAACTCGAATTTCTGTAGTTTCACAAACATTTCCTTGTGTCACTCACATTCAACGATTGAGCGGTATTGCTTTTTAGTTATGATACACAATTTCCAGAATAAAATTTGAATTGTATTTTGTAAATTAACTTTTTCGAAATTATTAATTTCTATTACTAGCTTTTACGCTCGCGCTTCGCTCGCGTAACATCTAAGGCGTTTCCACATAAAGGTCTCGAATACACAGTGATTTCAGCGTAACAAAACTGGCGATTTCATTGTCGTTTTCAGAAACGAATAAATAAACACGATGATTTATGTAGTCAACTAAAATTAGCACCCTGCTTTCGAAAGAGAAACTTGTCATAAAATGTGTCCAAATAAAAAATTTAAACAAACCCAATTTGTGTTTGTATGTATTGGTTGAGGGATGAGGCCCCGGGGGGGGGGGGGGGTCACTTGTATATAAACCAAACGGGGAGGTGCAGCAGCCACTTCAAGACATGAGGCACTTGCGCTACCTGTTTTACTGAAAAATATACGGACTTGAACTACCATTTACCAAAATCCAGTGTTCTATAAAAAGACGGCAGAAACAAGGCCACGCCAGAGAGGGCGCAAAATTTGTACTGGTTCCCAGCATGTTGATCTGCACATGGCCAAAGAGACCGTTCATGGAAAAATCACGAACGTGTTTTGAAAGTTTATCGCGCATCGCGGGGTGTGCATGACGACGATCATCAAGAGTGGTCACAGTTGAATGATTTTGTCCTAGGCTGGATGTTTCGTGTTCTTCTACTGATGCGAAAACTCTAGGCCTATTCAAAGGTATTTAGCGATGGGCTTATAGCATCCAGTATGCTAAAATACCTGAAAATTTGGCGATAATTCGTGACATTTTGACACGGGTGGGCGGGCTAGGGACTTAAACTACTAATTTCACCCTGTCATTTCCCACACTTGTGCTACCAACTCTTCATATTTTCCCACACTTGTGCTACCAGGCCCTCGAAAATATACCCGTAAATGCGGCACCTCCCCGTATGGAAATATTTAAGAGTGACCCCCCCGGGGATGAGGCACAATTTTTTAATATAATTTGTATCCACTCAGTAACGAAATAGGCCTATTGTTTCATGTTTTATAGGCCTATAAATAACATACCACTAAATACAGTAAAACATTTGTGATTTGTTAAAACTGTCCATGTTAAAGTCGATTGAAATAGTAAAGTATGTATACACCACTACGACGACGTTTATATTTTTTGTAAGTATCAATTAATAAAAACGTTGAGAAGCAACTGTCAGTAATAAAGTTTGTATATTATGTGTTTATATATATAACAGTAGAGCCTATCCACAACCACAGTAATACAGTTTATTTGTATATATTTTTATATTATATCTAACAGTACGCACACTCACAGTAAGACATTTTCGATTCCAAATGACGACCAAAAATGGTTATTTACAGTAATGTTTGCAATTTTATTCTCCAAGGGCCCATAAATTTACATATGTGTTAAACCAAGGGCTCATAAATTTACCTACTTGTGTTAAACCAAACTGGCAGACTGAGAGATTGGAATTGTCCATTCATCGTAAATCAATACATTTGTATAAGCGTATATTAAATCTATCAAAATAGTATTTTTAAAGAAAATCTGCCTGTCTTCAACATTATGATGCTTTACTCGATCTGTTCAACCGGTTTTCAGCTATTAAAAACAATTATCGTAGGAGGAGATAGGAAAACACCCCAATTTGAGGCAAATCGTTGAACCTAAATCGTTTTAATCGTCAATAACTAATTATATAACTCAATTTAATTAGTAAACAGGGTTACATCAGGTGGTTAAAATCAGTCCCGAAAATATGAACCACCTTTATATACCATCGAGTAAAAATTCTAGAAGTAAGGCGTGATTTAACGAATTTTGCACTTACTTAAATTTATATATAGATTAAACACAAAGGATAAAATACGTAGTGAAAATCAATGTTATGAAATCGTTCATTTGTGTGTTTTTTTATAATTTTATAGCATACAACATTGCTGTATTTAATGTTATCAATATAGTATCATCAGCATTAAGATTAGCATAGTACTGTATCATCAACATTTGTTTAAATTAATCACTGTAGTCAACAAAAAGATGGTTGTAGAGTCACTGGTTCTCCTAGTTTCATCTCCTTTCCTGAACCACATAATTTCGTCCTAAAACAAATGAAATGATATTTTCAACCGAGTGATTGTGGTAGATATGCCAATTAATTGATTATAAAGCTTGGTTTGCACTTGGACGCCCTTTCAAGTTTTCTTTAATAATTTGTCATTCATATGTCAAAACATTTTTATGAACTGTTTGATATATGTAGAAACAGATAAAATGCATTGATGAAATGAACCAGTAACTTTTAATTCCAGAAAAAAAAAATCACATTTCAAGTTAATATTAAGTTAATTTCATTTTTCTTCTTTTGAATTCTTGATTGATGGTGGAATATATGCAAAGAACAATAAATAACATAGGATGGAAAGTGTGAAGTATCACCTTCTTAAAATTACTGTTGTATATTATTATGTATAGTAAAATATTATCAAGCAGTCCTGAAAAATACGAAAAAATTATTTTGCTTTATGCCATTTGCGCCAAAATGTTTTTCTATTTACGAATATTAAGCCGAAATGCTTCTGCCGTCTAAAACCTATACTAACGTGATATGCCTTCAGTTTCTTTGATTAATTGCGGCATCGTACTTTTAGTATTATTGTAGGCCTATTATTATGGAGAAAGATATGCGCGATAAAGTACACAATTCGATTTGTGTCAACAGAGTCCAGGACAAAACAAAGGAAACCAAACACCGAAATGGATGGAAAATGTCATTTATTATTAAATGACGAAATAACTAAATATATAATGTAAAACTACTGTAATAATAATAAAGGGGGCAGCCACCATTACATTATGTAGATTATGGTATTGATATTACATCTAATACCTTACATTACGTGAAGGTTGTCCTGTTGAATATATAGTATTAACAATTAGCATTCACCATTGTTATATACAGTGGGAAAGCCACTTCGCGTTTTGACCGTTAAATCGTGTAAAATCGACTTACTTCCGCATTGACGATTTTGAAGCGCCACCTATCGTTGAAAACTGACGATTTTCGTCGCCTAGCAAATAAGTGCTGTTTTATTTTAAGCTCTCAAGAATATTTAAGAACCGCCCAACATTACCTATTATGGTAAAAGCATTTCCTAATAAGTATAATTGAATAACCAATCGGTTTTCTTCAAAGAAACCGAAGCTAATACAATACATTCGGCGACTGAAGTCGGGACTCGTGAAATTTATAAATGTGGTACGATTTGACTACTGTTTTGTTGTCCATTTTCTGAATAGTCGGAGGTGCATCCCAACAAATTAAAAAAATTGTAATCAATTGTTTTATCAAGAATAATATTAGTTTAATCGAGTATGATATATTTCTATCCTGTTCAAAATGTGTTGGTGTATTCTCAGGCCTCGAAAGGTAGGTACATTTTCTAGCTGTGAGCGTGGTTTCGGCAACGCGAGATACGTGTGTCAGTATAGGCGATAGCGAGACGTGTGTTGGTACTGTGTTGATGCTGATCCGATAGTCGTTAAGTTGTACTGATTACGAGTATCATTGGTCCTGGCCGGCCTAGCCTGGTGATCTGATCCCCCCCAAAAAATACTTTTTTTCAATCAGTATTAATATTATTTTGTTTTTCATTTATTATTTGATTTATTAGGCTCAATAGATGCCTAGCTAGGCTACTAGTAGGCCTAGATTATATAAATAGTAATAGTAAATACTGTAATTTAATTAATAAAATACAGCTTCCATTTGCCTTACTTTTATGTCATCATATAATATTATAATTATATATACAACCAGACATTAACATTTTTTTAAAATAATATTTATTATTTTTTCTGACACTTTCAGGAATCGTTGATGATGCAGAGTTCTTTGTATTTGTGACTTCAAACTGAGAGTGAAGTGGATAAAAAGATGACACCGGTACCTACCGACATTGTCATACCCAAACTATAATTTAATTATTTAAAACAAAATGTTGAATTACAAATATATATGTATGTTGCAGAGGATTTAGATGAATTACAATACAAATATTTATGTTGAATGCAAACCTACTACACTATACTCTGTAAATGATGTTATTGTCATGTGGTAGACCTTAAAAATTGAATATTTATTGTATGTTAGGCCTATCTTATATTTTATTAATACTGTATTAGTTTAATATTACTATTAATTTATATTATACAGTACTAGGCCCCTAGGCCTAGCCTAGTTTGTACATGTTTTTACCCAAAAAAAATGAATAAATAATTTGTTATTCAATCTAATTGCTTGTTTGTTCATCAATAACAAAACAATTGTAAGCAAGTATATAACAGTTCTTGTTAGCCGCTTATTTCAGGTCATATTATTAATATTAGCTAGGCCCGACGCGCCCGATCACAACGTCACTAAGTGACTTTCCGCCCCTGGAATCAAAGATACTATAGCGCCACGAAGTGGCGCAAGATATGGAAGTCCTATCTCTTATACACTGCGCATGAGTGAAATTCCATGGGCAGCCATTCCGGCAAGCAACTTACGCGATCACATACCCCGGAAGTGTATAATAAACCATTGAACCACATCCACGTGTGACGTGTTATTGTTTGTTCGGGAAGTTTTCTCGTGTTGTATTGGGTAAATTGTAGTGGTAAGTTTTTTGAATATATATTTTTTTGTTAGTAAACATTAACAAAATTATTAAATTGTTGTTTAAATTTAGTTCAGCAGGCGTTTCTGCGCAATCCGATCTAGGGCCTAGATAGTAGTAGGCCTAGGCATATTTAATGCCGAATACTAGGCCTAGTTTAGTTAGTATGATTAATAAAAAAAAGTCTGGGAGGATGAATGATATTGATTGGCGTCTTGATCAAACAAGGCTTGGATGGATGGAAGATTAAGAAAAAAACTGAAGCTGTTCGGGAATTTTTAATAAAAATGTACAAGACAATAGGCCTATAGCGTTTTATTAATAATAACATTAACAGAAATAATTAAATGTAATGAAATAAAAAATCGTGAGGATGTTGTTGTTTGTTTGTTTTATTTAATAAATTTAAATTATAAATTTGATCCTCATATTTATTTTCTTCATCTTTATTTGAAAAATATTTAGTTAATTAATGTAAACATTTTTTAATACTTACAATATTAATAAATAGTATATTGACTTTTGTTTTGAATTTAAAAACTTATAGTATTTTAAAATACTATAATAAGTAATCAAATGATTATGTAACAGTTCGAAAAGTGACCAAATAATTTAATGATATATTTTTCCCTATTTCAGAAAGATATATAAGTCTGTCATCATACTGTAAAATTGAGAAGATAGATGATTGAGTGCAAAGTGGTATTTTACACAAGAATTAAATACAAAGGCCAGAACTGATGGACAATTATATTTTAATAGTAATAATAGTTTATATTTTTGATTCTTGAAAAGGAGCAGTATCCTATGGGATTACAAATAAAATCACTATTTTCACACACCTCATACTTTAAAGAGAAAGGAAATAACCAGAATTCAGTTATTATCAGTACTGTTGTTTAGGCCTATTGGCTTCTTTTGTAATACAAGAAATCAAAATAATAGAATTTTCCTTGTATTTAAGAAGGCTAAAACCATACATTCGTAATTTATTTATCGAGTGTATTTAGTTATTCCATCATTATTTATTAATATTGTATAAAGTGAGATTTTTCAGTATTTTTATTGCATTTTAATCCTGTCTGTAATATTGAAAGTTGAGCTAATAAAAGTGGGTTGAAAAGAACAAATTATGATTATGAATTTTTAAAATTAATATTTAATACTTTTACTTTTTTATTGTATGTACAGTATACTACAGTTGTGGCAGATCGGAGTAAAATTCCCCTTGCAATGAAATAACTTTGTAGGCCTGAAGCACACAAAATAGAAAGAGAGGGTCCGAACAGTGGAAAGAACATCCCCCTGCCCATTAATTTTTTTTTTTTTATTAAAAAGACAGTTTTGGACAATATATTTGGCAATTATTACAATTCATCTCCAAAAAAATGCTTCTCTCGCACATAAACTAAGCCATCATCCCAGCCTAGGCCAAACGCGGCCGACCTTGGGCGTGAAGTGCGTAGCATCGCGCTGCGCCCCGCGACACTATTTATAACTATGCCTCAACCGACTGCCTACAAAATTCGTCCTCCATACAGTCAGTGTTTATTCTGTAGCCGTTTGAGGTTGGACAGTGATATACGCATATGTAAGTGTAATATCAAATGGAGTAAATTTATATAATCGAATTTTATATAGATGTTCTTTCATTTTGACGCGAAAGATAAAATAAAGTCGTACTGTTTATCGCGTAGATGTAAATCCTATTTGTTTACATTGATTTGGTGGCGTGCCGCATTGCCTACTGGGTAATCCGCTTGCCGGAATGGCTGCCCATGGAATTATCATTTTTCGAGCGTCAGTTCCATATCTTGCGCCACTACGTGGCGCTATACGATCTTTGCCTGGAATAATCGCTCGCTAATAGGGCTAGGCCTCGGACTCGTATAAAAGCTATTATAATAGTTATGATAAATATTCCTCAACTAAAATGTTTACTGTGATAAATAAACAAGTAATAATATGCGTTGTATTGGAATGTATTTATTTATATGAATTCTTATACGCGGACAATTATAAACATCGCGTATATCGTTCGCTATAAATAAATTCATAAACACGATGACGATGTGTTTACAAAATGGCGGTTTCGCTAGTTTTCGATGGAACAAATAGTGGTACCTTTAGTTTGAATAGTCGGAGCTGCATCCCAACCACCGAATTTTGTATCTTAATATCGTATTCTGTAGATTATTAATTTTTCTAACAGGGATTTTAAATTCAGGACTGTTCAATTTTTCTAAATATTTTATTTTAATGATTTTCTAGGGTACAATTTCGGAAAAAAGACATTGGTTGATTTTGCCGTTAAATTACAGATTATCGTTTTGTTCAAATACATTTAATTTTACATGACAATATATTAAAACCATTTATGAATTTATTTCACTAACAAAATTTTTCCGATAATCAACTAAATTTACAAATATTGTGTTTTTCCAACACCCTAAAATTTAGCCATTTTGAACTAAATTAGAAAAGTAGGGCGCCCTCTCCGAGTCGAAATTTGACACGATTTGTCGACTGGCTGTCCCACTGTATAGATAAACGCACCATTAATATACTTGTAAAATAACCGATAATATAATATAAAAGTTATAGGTCTATACAGAATCGTAACTAACATATCGTAGAATTAATATACATAAACAAATTGAGATATAATTATTTATGGGCACACACACCACTAGACTTGCCCCAAGTCTGTATTATCTTTTTTTTAAATTTATTGGTTTTTATTTCGACCGCGATTTTTGTCTGAAAATACAGACTTGTGAAACACGTATAGAAATCGATTTGCAGACCGCAAACATCCGATAAGAATGACGTAGGTTATCATACCGTATTTGGCTATATTGGGCGGGCGGTATGTAAATATGGATTTCGAATCAACCAATGATCATTTTGTTTCAAAATGAAAAAGATCGAGACGTACGTACAGTGCTGAATGTACGATCGAGACTGTTGAAATATAAAATCGTAATGCCAAGTTGTTTTGTTTATTAATTGTTTAGTCCTTGGCCTAGGCCTCTTTCGTAGGTCCCACTCAACTCGCACGCATGACCTGGCAAATAAAACGCCAATAAAGTAGCCCTACATACCACCACCGGCACACAACAGGACAGTGTCTGGGTGGGAATTAAATCAAAATTATCTCCGCGTAATAAATGATCCATTCAATGTTTGATTTGCGGAGAAGCTATAGCCTATTATCAAGACGAGTTTCATGTTCTTGGGAAAAAATGCCATCAAATGTTTACCAGACTACTAGGTATATAAAATAATTTCTAGCCTTCAGAAACTTTCATAAATGTACCCAAGTACACATTGTCTAAACGTAACATAGCGCATGCGCATCATCTTAGTTGTTGAGTCTTTGAAATTCTGAAATATGAATATTAAAACGGTGTACGAGTGAGTAGCCAATCGCATGCAGCTGAAACTAGTCAACCGGATAATCGTATGCACCAAGAATTCTTGGTGTCAAACCACGTGACTTGTGCGTGTTTCCCCAGACGGAGTATCCAAAATCAAGTAGTATACGTATGAAACGCCATATGTGCCAAAATATTTATCTTTTTACTAATATTAAGACAAAACTCCGTCTGGAACCCAGACTAACACACCACGAACACATAACAAAAATTGAGATATAATTAATTAATTCTATCATGAAACGGTGGAAAGAAGGGGTGGATGGAGGGAACAACAATTTATTGACGTGTTGGTCCGAAGGAAGGCAAAAGGAAAAAGAATGTACATTACTTAAACACATATACAAAATATCTCCTGAACGCCAATGGGTCAAAGACATGACATTCTCGAAGGTAAAAGCCATTAAACACGTATACAAAATATCCCCCTGAACGCCCTTGGGTCAAAAGTACACGACCTTCTCAAAGTTAAAGGCAATAACAGAACCCTTGGGAACATTCCTGAACTCTATCGACACAAACCCATCTTTCATTTGGTGAAAAATGTTCTTTTCTGGCTGATATATTGTGACGCGTCGCCATAATCCTGAAGAGCGTAATAATTAACCTTGTCATCTGGGGCGGATTGCTATAAAACTGATGGTCTTAACTCCCCGATTAAAGCTGGTTTTATCAGCGGTCTTACTAAAGCCACCCCTGACCATTGCTATAAAACAGTCAGACAGATAAGACTACGTAAAGTAACAAATTGAGGGCGTACTTTGCGCGTAGAATACCAAATAAGGTAATGTTTGTCAAGCTTGTTCAATTCACAATCATAACAGTACGTACATTTCTACGCGAGAAAATCTATTCTAGGCCTATATAAGAATAAAATCACCGTTATTATTTGATTTAACACTTAAAACTCGTTCAATTGGTTGCCTTTGACGATAAATAATAGGCTATGAAAAAGCAACAGACTGTTTTAAGACTCCTTCGAGTAGGCTTTAATTTTAAAGACCGCTTACAGGTTAGACCGCGGTATAGCAATGGCCTATAATAAAGACTACTTTACTACTCTACTACGTCACGAATTATAGCCGGCTAAGCGCTAAGACCGTTTATAGACCGCTTTAGCAATCCGCCCCTGTTGTTTTATACACCTAAAACGCGTTATACTGTTAAGCTGACGCACAAATTAAAGGCACTGTATGTTGCTATTGTTGCGCGCGATAAATTTACAAACAGTTATAATTACGCCAAATTCAGTGCAAATAGACTTCAGGTCATGTCATCATGTCAATGTTCGTAGAGCGCATACAACGCACGCTTACACATTTTTAAATTCTTAAAATTAATGTATCGTTTTGATTGTCAACATTATATTTAATATGCGAATAATGAAGACATACCCCTTGTTTATTAGAAGTTAATGTCATTTAACTTTATCCATTCTTTCTTATAATACGTGATTGTTTTATGGTGACGATATACAAATGCCTACGCATCTTATTAACTATGCTGTATATTGATTCACTTTTTCTTGCAATCAATTGTTTAAGTTTAAAACGTAGTCATGGTAAAACGAAATATGATCAGTTTATAAAAATAATCTCTGTTTTTCATTTTAAATATTGATTACATCATTTTATAGATTTACCTCTATCTTTATTATTTTTTATTATTGTAAATAAATAAAATGATGGCAAATGTAATTAATATTTTCGCCAGCTTTGTCCTGTGGTCAGATTTGTCCTGCGGTCAGATTTGTCCTGCGGTCAGATTTGTCCTGCTGTCAGATTTGTCCTGCGGTCAGATTTGTCCTGCTGTCAGATTTGTCCTGCTGTCAGATTTGTCCTGCGGTCAGATTTGTCCTGCTATCAGATTTGTCCTGCTGTCAGATTTGCGGTAATCGTTAATATCATGTTTTAAATTTAAAAACTTGCTCTCTTTATTTAATGAGAAGAACAATTAGTGACGCCACTTTTTTATTGCTGCTACTAATCATCTAAAAAAACTTGTAACATTACAAAATCACATTCTATTTAAGTAGTGTGGTATCTATGATCAGTTATATATGCTTCTGTATATGCATTACCTTCTTGTTTAAATGTTACCGTACTTATTTATCTATATATAAATTATGGATAATTCTGACATAGGCGAGCACAAAAGAAAAACTTCGGTACAAATCTTTTTCTTGGATACCTACCTGATCTATCTATATATCCTACCGTGAAATGTAAATTTGATAAAATTAGTTTTCACTATTACGATATTGTTCCATATTTCTAGCTTAGGAAGATATTATAAAGGGTTTTGTAACAAAATTTCTGATTTCATCGGTATATTTTCAATTCAATTTCAATTGTACGCGGGTCGAAGTGATTTCTGGGTTCACACATGTTCACCTTGCAACTTCCTGTTTTCAACTAAGTTGGCCGTTAGTGGATCTGAACATCGCTTGCGAAGGTACAGATAGTTAAACAATTAAAATTATACTGCAAATTAATAACGATCAAATTATATATACGCCATAAAGCATCGGAGTATTTTGTGGGGAATAGTATTATAAAATTACATAGGGAGATCTGATGATAAGACCTTTTTTTTTTAAATCGAGTGAAATCCCGGTAGACTAGTTTTATTGAGTAAGCTGGCAGGAATAACTGTGGGCTATCTGGGTCCCGTTTAGGACCGGGATACGTCTGCCCATGTTGCAAGCCGTCTAAAACGTCTTCCTTCTTGGGCCGAAACGGCCCACTCTGTCACGGAAGTTAGTTTCAAAAGATGTTTAAACTAAATTATGTATTAATTATTAGGATGGTATTTATTTGAATAAACGCCCAACACCTCCCCAATCAAACATCACTTTGAATAATAATCGCCCCCACCTCCCCCACCCCAAACCCAACTATCTAATAAACGCCCATTCACATTTAAAAACAAAATATTGTATTATATTTGTAACACAATTATACTATTTGTATAAGTACTATTAGTATAATTCATCGCACTGTTGTCTACAATTTACCAAGCATTTGTTATTCTTTTTTACCACTTTTCATTTTAGAGGATTTTATTGTATTATAAATGTTACCATATTATTAAAACTAAAAATTAAAAATATCCCTCGAATAAGCACCTCCATCAATTGAACTTCGCCTCCCCACCTCCGCCTTATAAGAGCCCTACTAAACAATAAACACTATACTTTAAAATGTTATTAATCTAAGACACTGTGAAACCGAGTAGCTTTAGTTTTACGAATGTCAAGCATTTCAATAATGGTAACCGACAGAAAACGTACAAGGAGAACGTCCTTCTAAAACCTTTTTACCCAAGTCATTACACTTCCTAGAGGGGGAGCGAGCGAAGCTTAAACGAATGAGTCTGGGATTTAATAATTCGACCCCAACCTAAATATGGAATTGGATCCCATCCAAAGTACATATACATAGAAAATGTAATTTTGGCGCCGTCAAAATACTTCCACCATACAGTAGGCAAGCAAGTCTACTTCATTTGCTTTTCTGATGTCTTTTTAAATTTTTGACTGAACAGTTCTTGCTTCGAATATAATTCATCCCTCTGTTTCTTTGCAAGTGCAGAGCATTACAAAGATGTTGCCAATTTGCTCCTTAGAATGTTTCTTTAAGTACCAATTATTACACTATTTTTTGCTTCTTCTGTCTTTACAGTTGCTTTTTTTAATGATGGCACAGTAATATATTTAATAGATCCCCATCTGCATTCAAAGTTTCTATTCCATATTTCTGGCATTTTCTGTCAAAGAAGTTGAAAACTGCTTGATGTCGAAAAATTAAATACTATAATTAGTAGTGGCAAGAAATTACTTAATTAGTATTGGCAAGAAATTACCTTAACGACCCCTGTTGGATTCCGTTGATGTGTATCTTTAACTGATGGTTCTTCATCCTTGTTGGCACATTATTTAATGTCCTTGTTATATGCTCATTGAATCTTGGAAACAACATTCAAAAGATAAACATTATATGTCATAAAAAGTTGTTCATAAATGATCGACACCAAACAGATTCAATTTCTAGCAATGAAATAGCAACTTTAAAAGAGCAGAATGGAGATGCTGACTATACCGAAAACTACAGTATGACATTTATCATTTTATGTGTCATCTCAATTCCCAATTGGAAATTGAGATGAGCTTGTGGGAATGATGAGTTTAAATAGCCAGACCCACAGACAATCGCCTCATTACAATATTTTTTTTTATTTTCCTTTACCAATTTAAAGAGATGAAGTTCTGAAAGATGTAGTTGTAGGAAACACAAAACAAGATGTGCGCGTGAGTACAAATCAGTTTCTGAAATACAGTTGATGTTCACAACCTTTCATACTGTTCTGTAAAATAACTAGTTTCATGAGATTTTGTAAATGGAAACTTAATGATAAATTAAGGAGATACAGGACTTCAAAATGGTATAGTAAATATCGGCCATTTTGAATTTATGCTAATTAACACACTTCCTGACGTCCGATTTTGGTAAACTTTGGAAATTATGTTCATTTCAACAAGGAGAATGTTAAGAAACTTGTTTTTCTGCAGTTTCTAAATTGTTCGCATAGTATAATGTCATTTAAGCATTTATAACATAATATATGACGTCACAACTACCATATGACGTAATAGGTACGTCATATGGAATTTAAATATGCTAATTAGAATGTTTAATATCACATTTATATCTACTCGTAATGCACTTAGGTGGTCTAAATCCAACCGTTAAAGATATGGGGCTTTAAAATAGCAAATGGCGGCCATTTTGAATTTATGCTAATTAACCCACTTCCCGATGTCCGATTTTGGTAAACTTTAGATATGATGTTCATGTTCACCATATCAACCATATAAAACAAAACAAAAATCTGTTGCAATTTGTTCTAGGTTCAACCATATTTTTACTGGATTAAATGTGATGTGATACAATAAACCGGCGTATTTATCTGATATCGGTGATATCTTTGAAACAATCAACTAGTTTCTCTGTTACTGTCTATAGAATGTTTATTTCTATATAAAGTAAATAATGAAACAATTCCTCTATAATTACATTGTTTATTAATTTGTTAAACAATATTGAGTGAGTACTATTTTCAAAGTTTTCCCTTGTTAGCACCGAAACTATGATTTTCTTTCATTTGACTGTTTTACCTAGTTCTATTTATTTATATTGTTCTTATGTAAAAGGGTCCTACAAAAAAACGAAGCTACAGCTTTTTTATGCAGGATCAGTTCAGTTGCAATTATGATGTAATTGATGACTAAATAAATGTTGAATAAAATTGAAATTGAAAAAAAAAAAAAAAAATCTATTCCTACTACCGCAGTTCGAGCCTAAAACGATACTCTAAGAAGATAATGCTGTGCAATACGAACCTTTTTTATTTGGTGCTATTTGTTTCTCTCTGTATTTTAACATTTTTTAGATTTTTATTACGATTGTTGTGCTTGTGCATGCTTTTTTGTGTGGTTTTTATAGGTTTTTTTTAATCTTTGTACCACAACCCACAACCATGAGTTTCTCCGGAGTTTGGGATAATACAGTTTTATTGAATTGAATTACATTATAATTTACGTTTAAATTAAATTATACAGTTGTTGTCCTAACATAATATCAGTATTCAGGTGAATATTCTATAAGCCTAATCATCACTTAAAGCGTTCAAGTCGTATATTGTATGAGTTTACTAGAGTAATTGTTGGTTCAATTACACTAATCTAATTTGCCATTCTTTAAAAGTTTTTTCGCAATTCTTTGCGTTTGTTGTTGAAATTGATTAAATTCTATAGAGCTTCTGATATGTTTGTTAATTGTTGTATTACTATAGTTTTGGTGAATGTATGCTCTATTTATAGTTTTGTGTTAGCGTAATAACTTATCTTAGTCTATTAATTTGATTCAGCTTTCCTTCTTTCCGACTTCCTCCAAACCCGGTCAGTACATGTCTGGTACCATTAACTTTGGGTCAAACGTCAAAATAGGTTTTAAACAAATGAATAAAAGGATAGGCCTATTCCTCCTACAAATAACATACAGTAGTACAGTTTTTGTTAATTATGGGGGTCGGTGCTTTCATGGAATTAGGATCAAAGATCAGGTAATTCAATATTATTTGTCGGATAGGGGGTGATACTCAAAAGACCGGGTGTCACGAAACCTAAGACCACAAAAGCTAAGACCCCCTAAGACCTAAGATCACGAAACCTAAGACCCAAGACCTAAGATTACACATTCTAAGATATACGACAGCTTAAAAACATTAATTGTTTATCTATACACAATTTTAAACATAGTAGGTTTCATTTATTAATACTTTTTACCATAAATTTAATTAAATACTTATCACAAACAGAAATAAACTCTATTTGGCCTGTTGAGTAAATTATACCTTTGTTTCACAACAAACAAACTGGACGGTTTGTTTGTTGATATATATTTACTCCATCGTGTTGGTTTCAGGGGGTGTTTTCCTTCGGCACCTGTAATTCAACTAACTTTATTTTGAATATTACACCTTAGAATTAGGCCTCATAAGTACTTTTATGAAAGAGATTCACATAAAAAGTAACAAATAAATATTTGGTATTATTTATAAATAAATATTGGTGATTTTATAGACGTGTATCTTGCACACCTTCGCATACTCAACTTTAAATATATTCGTTTCTATGGAGCGCCAAAAGAGCAACAATAATAGATCAGGGCTAAAAACTCGATGGAATGCGTCTAAATGTAATGCATATTATTGGTGAAATGCACGTTTTGTCAATAAAAATGCTGTAATAAGTTACTGCTGATACTTTTCTGTTTTCAAAGAATATTAATCAATCTTAAAATCAGCATCACTACTTACCCTAGGCCTTGTCATAAGGGCGACCTAAAGAGATATGATGAATTTGTCGATTTTATTCTTAAAGTTAACGAAACCGTGTAGAGTATCAACAGTAACATTTTATTTGTATTAACAGTGACAAAATATATTGAATTGAACATGATTTTCACCAAAAAACGAGTTAAATAGATGGATTCCACATAGTTTTTAGCCCTTTATTAATGTTGCTATTTTGGCGTTCCATAGAAACAAAATATTGAACATAAAGTATGCGAAATTCGCATGAGAAAAACGTCTGTAAAATCATCAATTTATTTTAAGATTTTATTGTTAATTATTGATTCTTCTTCATCTAATTTCTAAGGTGTGGTATTCAGGATAAAGTTGGTTAACAAATTTAGAGTTAAAATACAAGGCAGGTGTGAAAGAGAATTATTGGTAACCTTAGGTCTTAAGGGGTCTTAGCTTTCGTGATCTTAGGTTTCGTGACACCCTCAAAAGACCTTCCTGAAACAAGACTAGCTGTTCTACTATGCAGACCTGTATGCAGAATGTACACATTTCTATCAAAGAAATAGGCTATGATAACATAACAACTGTTACCGATAGGTCACTTCTTTGAATTCATTGAACTTTTGGTTTACAAATCACTGAATGTATTTTTGAGGAGTTTGAATAATACAGGTTGGTTGATCATTAAAGTGAAAGACTAGATTTCATTTATTTGTTTGTATGCCGTACCATATTTATTCAATTAAACGCCCTGGGGCCTTTATTGTTCGGTGTTTTTAGCCGCGTGCAAACGCGACTCTACAGCTCACTTCCTCACTATGTCGGTCGGTTGGTCGGTCGGTCTGTCGGTTGGTCGGTAAACACTAACTCAAATTTGAGCACGCGACTGCAGCCTTGGTTTTTTAGGAAGGTGTGCCTTTATTCGAGGGACTCGAGACGTTTGTTCGAGAGAGGCATTTATTTTTCCTTGGAGTAATATGGTAACATTTATAATCAAATCAAAAATACAACGCAACTAATTTCAAGAAGTTATAAAATACGGTAACAATTGTATAAAAATGCTTGCGCTATTTGAGGAAAAATATAAACTCCCTTCATTTATTTGAGGTGTGTTTATTCTAAAGCTCTGTCTACACTATCAAACTATTTTGACAAAAAAAGTGTGATGTGCCCAAATATGGTAGTGATTATACCCAACGATGGTGATATGACATCATCATGTCCTAGAGGCATATCACTTTTTTTTTGTCATATAAGGTTTTATAAAGTAATGTAGACAGAGCTTAAGTTTAGTTGTGTCTCACAAACCATTTTAATAACCATTCTTCGCTTTTTGCACGAGTCGTTAAACTGTTAAAAAAAAATAATCAAGTAAATTGATACTGCTGAAAGCCCTCAAATTCAAAAAGCATTTATTGGAGATAAACTGTATAAACAGTGAACTTCTTAATTCTATAAAAAAAAACCTTTTTTACATTAATCTTGCATTTTAAAAAACATTTATAAAATGATGGGGCTACCATTGTTTCTTCAGTGGTTTAAAAGACGCTGTTCTTTTCGGATCTTTTTGTACCTGTACTACATATAAGCATTGTACAGTATTTAAAAGTATATATATTATTACTGTAGCCGAGTCGCATCTATTCACTCGAATTATATACTAGATATTTTTAATGAGATTGAAACGATAACAGTGAACTGCTTATTTCTATAGCTTTCCTACATTAATCTTGCATTTTAAAACAACATATAAAATGTGTATATAAGAGAGCTGATATGGCTACCATTGTTTTTTTATATACAGTATTTAAAAATCTATATATTATTACTGCATCTAAGTAGCATCTGTTCATCCATGAGATTGAAACGATAACCTTTTATTTTTAAAGTTTGATATTGGATGAAAACCTTAACAAAACACATTAACCGATTCTATTTTTTTTAATACAACTTTGCAAAAACAAACATGTAGGCCAATTTGTATTGTAAATTCCAAAATAATATATTCTAGGTTTTTTAATTTATAGCATAATCTATGTTATATTATTAAATTAAAGTATTATTCATTTTTTCAAGCAAACTTTAAAAAGTTATTAACAAATAGATGGTTCCAATGTCGCTGATTGTCCTGATTTAATCGTCATTCCTTCGCCACAAAATGTCGTCCTTTGAAGAAAAAAATGTATAGATTATTAGATTGCAATCGTGAAGTCAAGCCTAAATTATTCAACTGGGCCGAGTCGAATATCAACGGATTTTGATATGGAGAAAAACTATGACTATTTTATTAACTTAACCTGTAGTATATTGTTTACCTTGTACCAGTTGGAAAGATAGTAATTTCAACTCTATCTATGAAAATGTACTTGCTCTTCAATAATCCCCATTTCCATGGTTTATACCAATGCGAGTCATATCGCCATGATAATTTCACTTTTTGAAGTTTACCCGGATCCTCGGGAAGAAGACGGGAGAATGGATACGTTGTTGAAGATTTAAAATGTTTAGTGCTCGTTCTAAAAAAAATAGTTGATAACAAAATACGTATTCTGTATTCAATATTATATTTTTGCTATGATAGGAAACATTGAAAATGCCTATTGCTATTAATATACATTGCAATCTAAAAATAGTAATGTATAAGTCAGTTATCAGTAACGATCAGTACTATAGTGAGCGGGTGACTTACTTCCCTAACGGTTCCACTGGTACATATGTGTTTGTGCCAGTCCATTCAATAGAAAGGCGACCACGTCGGTCGTAGCTCTCCCCATTAGGCTTTGGTGCTGTGGTAACGTCAATCGTAATTTTTTTATCTTTAATAAAAATGGAAAATAACTAACTAATACGCTATATATTATGGTTATTCATTTATTTTTATGTAACACCTAAATGAATTCCTGTCATTTGATTGGACGATTGTGGGTCACATGGCGTGCAATAGTACGCATTATTAAACGATCGTTTAATAGTACTTTTTTGTGTTTCCTGTCAAAGTTTCGTATTTGGTATTGCTTCCTCTCAGCCTACCTAGGCCTGTTAGTATTAGGCTAGGCTTAGGCGTTTTAGCTTTGCTAGGCCTACAGTAGGATTGTTTGTTGACATAATTAACACTACAGTAGGAGTGTTGATAAAATCCAAATAGATATAATATTTAATATATTATTAAAAACCAAATGTTACTGTTTTAATCAATGTGAAACAAATGTAGGCATTGACTAGGCCTACCTTTTATTTGATTCAAATGACAGGAATCTATTTAGAAGTTATGTAAAACAAATAATGAATGTTTTATATTCGTGTAATGGTACAAATAATAGCATTTGGTGAAAGATGAAAGGTTATAATATAACCAATAAATATAACCTTTCATCATTCATCTCATGGCATTATTGGTACCATTACACTCATAAACATTCATTATTTGTATAATATTCATCGGTCGACATAGCTTTTCATTCCATTTGTCATTATTATTATAATAATAATTATTATTATTTTAATTAGATAATACAACAGATGGAATAATTCTTCTTAGCTTATTTTAGAGAATTTGAAGTCATTCAAGTGGTTATTGGCTATTTTGAACCAAATGCTTTTTAAACAATTCGGCTAATTCAGCACCATAAGAAAGGGAATGAAGGTTGACGTGAAAAGACAAATGGTAAGTAGGCAATTCCTTCAACATATAACGCCAATGACACATTAAATATCATTAAGTTTGTCTAAGGATAGGAATACGTAGGCCTATAGATTGGGCTAACTAACGCCATTCCATTGTTCCGGAAAATGTATGGTATTAAATTAACATGTGGATTCTTAATAACTTGATTAATTTAAATCGGGACCAATATAGATTTCCAAGCTTCATAAATTACTAATGATGACAATATGAACTGAAAGAAGATACACCGATCAAAAAAAAGGTGAATTTAAAGTTTACCCTTCCTCTGCGTAAAGATACTCACCGGCAGCCCGTACGTAAAATACTTTATTTTGATTGTTTCTCTCATATTCATCTGCATGCAGACCCATTCGAGGACAACCATCTGATCCACAGGCTGAACAGCCGTAGCAACGGCATACGGTAAAGTATCGTTCAGCAACTATCGATGCGATAAAGTAATAGGCAGCTCGTTTGTGATCGCAACTGAACAAGTTGTCTTCGACTGATTTTTATAAAAATATAATAATTACATAATAAAGAACAAAACAATTATAATGATAGCAATAATAATAAATCAGCTTAGTTACGCGCTTACCCTCATACCCTTCAACGTCTAATACGGTTTTTACAGTTATTTGCGGACAACTTATTTGACCTTCTTGGTGGTTAACGTAAAAATCCAAATGTCCAACTGATATTTCACGACCTGAAACGATTAAGCAAAATGCGGATAGTTAACTTGCTTTAATCATAAATAATTTTGAACTCCTTGATATTTTATATTTAGAATGTTTACCTAATATTGTTGTTTCGGTGTGAATGATATCGACCAATTTGGCATCTGTACGGCCTATAATTGCAGACAGTGGTACTTCTTCATCCCCGGCATAATTATATTCATCTGGATCCAATCCTGTGTAAATATATTTTCAATTATAAGAACATGCATACCATATTATTAAGTTTTTCTATCTATTATATAGTGAATGCAAAGATTTAAAGTCTTAATAATGCCTTATATTTTAATTAATCAAAACGAAAAAAAAATGTCTATTCCTAATAAGTACAACTATCCGCCATTTTGGATCCAAAATAGCGGCCAATTTTTCACTTTATACACATTGCTATACAAATGTTTGCTATTTACACAGCAAGCAAGGAAGTGGAGGAGCGGGCGTAGTTGGTTAGTTGTGGGATATTAGGGTATCAAAGTGAAACTGAATCCCTACTTTTTACCATTTAGACTACATTTGTAAATGGCCAGATTTATAGTGGTGTGGGTATCTTTGCTACAGTAGTTAAAATATTAAATTAATATTATTGTTAAAGCTTGGTTCCCACTAGAAAACAAACAAACAAATCTGTCGCAACTCCACTTAACGACGCAAAGCAGAAAACAGTGCTGAATTGAATATGTCTATGTCAACGTGCTTATGTCGTCGTTTCCAGCTTGTGACACGCAAGAGTATGTTCTTGTGTCGTTACGTTGCGTCTACGTCATTGCGTTGCGTCCTAGCGGTAACCAATCTGTATTGAGGTTTGCTATACAGGACTTTTTAATTTCGAAACACTTTTATGATAACTCTTCTGATTGAGCTATTGACGCTGACGTTCTATATTGATCTAAAACACAGCTATTTAAAATTAAAAATAATATTACCAGTGATTCGTCCAATACTGGGCAAATTGCCTTTTTTCTTCTCCTGTCTAAATTCCTTGCCGACATATCCTGCACAATGTGCTCCTAAGGCGAACCCAATCAGGTGTACGTCACTCAATGACATTTCCCTTTCGGTCTAATAAATAAAGAAAATCCCATGTGTCTTGAAACAAACATTTTCAACAAAACAGGGCACCAATTACTAATGGTTAATTACAATATAATACTGTAACTTTACCTTTAGTGTTTTGATCAAATCAATAATACTTTCACCAACAAGGACTACTTTGCCAACCGCGCTACTGTAATCGAGTGCATTTCCTTCTCCTCCATTTCCCCAATCTACGGTAACAACGTTATAATCACCTTCACCGAGCAGTGATAGGGACATTAAACTAACATATTCCTCTTCACTACTCTCCATAAAGCCATGGATTATAAACTTGGTTTGTTTTGCTGGGTCGAATTTTGAGTTGAAAATAGATGCCTTGTCGTTTGCAGATAGAGATTCGTTTTTGTAATTTTGTCGAGTATGTAGAATGAATTTAGTCTTAAATCCTATATAAAACAAATATGCAAGGATAGTGCATGGATTATAATAGAAATATCAAATTACCTTTTTTTCATACTCGAGGATGTTTTAGTCGCGTGCAAACGCGACTCTACAGCTCTACAGCTCACTACGTCGGTCGGTCGGTTGGTCGGTCTGTTGGTCGGTCGGTTGGTCGTTAAACACTAACTCAAATTTGAGCACGGGACTGCAGCCATGTATATTTCATTGTTTCATTTGTTCTCTCCTTAATCGCTGCCACACTATTATTTATTTATGTATTTTCTAATATTATGAAAACACTATTTTGATCCTTTTCCGTTTAAGTGTAAGCCAATGAAATTATTATATTGCTCATTTGTGATTAAACAACAATGAATTTAAATAAAAGTAATGAAACGAAGAAAAGAGAACATTTGCAAGAGTAAACCAAATCGCCCGATTAAAGGGCGATTCACTATAGTGCGCCTAGTGTGTGAGGTTCTCGGACACTTTGATAGTTGTTTTATGGTTACGGTTATGTTGACAACGTTAATGTAAGCCTTAACTGAACGTTCAAACACTTAAAATGCAACACGTATAACGTTTATTCAATGTTTGTAACGTAAAGGTTAAGTTAAATTAAAATTAGGTTTGCAAGATATCACTTACCATATAACATAATGTAACTGTCGTTTTTGTGTGAAAAGTTTCATCGAAATGCTCAAAATGGTCTAAAACGTCTCCAAATGCGATTTAAAGCAATTTTGTGCACTTTGATGTTTTTGTGTGAAAAGTTTTGGTACACGTTAATGCATTTACCGATTGTCATATTGTACACTTAAGCTCTGTCTACACTATCAAACTAGTTTGACAAAAAAGTGTGATGTGCCTTAATGTAGTAGTGATGTACCCAAATATGGTAGTGATATGACATCATCATGTCCATATATGGGCACATCACATTGTTTTGTCACATAAAGTTTGATAATGTAGACAGACTTTTACGATAGATTAATAGAAATTTGCAGTGACAACAATAGAAAGTGTGTATCAACTTCGGGAAATAACCCTATTCGCGGCAAATTTGTTAACCTATTCGTTTTAATCTAAGTAAATAGTGTACTGATTTCCATTAGGTGGTAAATCAGTACTGAAAGTATGTGTTATTTACTTTATATACCATTGAATGAAAATTCTAAAAGTCACCCACGATTTACTGAAATGTTAATTTTCAAAGTAAAAACTTAGAAGAAGATATTATATTTCAATATAGGCAATATTAGGCCTACCCTTAAAGCTAAAAATGAAACCTAGAAACGGAAACAGATTATGTGAAAATGTGATACCTCTAGATATGTCAAATAGAGCATTCCTCTTACCTTCAACGTCATTCAGTTTACTTAGCAAAAGCAAAAAGCAACACACTAAACCGAATGTGTTCGCCATGGCGATTACAATGGTGATATGATACAGCAATCTTGCGTATTTAAGTGATATTTAAGTTTTCGAAACAATAAATTAGTTTCACCTTTTCTGTCTCTTGAAAGTGTTATTTCTCATAGATTAAATAATAGAGGAATTAATGTATATATGTAACTCGTTGATAATTACTTTGTTTAGTGATTTTTAAAACAATCAATTAGCAAATAGCACTTAAACATTGAATATTTATATTTATTTCTAAATGATCCATTGTTTCACCAAACTAATTATGATGTTCTGTATATAGTTATGTAATAGGCAACATAATTTGTTTATGCTTATCACGCACTCGCGTGTCATGTTTAGTTATTTCTATTACAGTACTATTTATTTTGTATTATTAGTTTCATAAACATTTCCTTCTATATCACACGAATCTCTGATTAAACCGCTATGTTTAATATACAAATTGGAAATTAAGTAATTCATTTATAAGCACTGATGATAAGGACATTTTTCAACATGAGAAATAGCTCCCCCAACCTTGATTCGAACCCAGAATCTTGTGTTTGATTTTCAGACATCCTACCATTACACATGGTATGGCTTCAATTAAATTGGACTCTTCAACACCCTCAGCGTGGTACGGTAGAATAGTGACTATAATGCAATTAATATTTGTTTATCGTTTTTTTATGCCAAATTTTAAGAACAAAGAATTCTCTCAACAACCATGAACATTTTTAAATTTAAGCAGGTAATCTTTTTTTCAAACTAGCAATAAAAATGATAAAACCGTGATCAAAGTGAACATGCACAAGCAAAGGCTTCATTGTTGTTTAACAATCAAAAGAGGCAATAATTAAAAGATTTAAATGTAGTAGGCCTATTTATTGAGAGAACACAAAAACTTGAGGGAGAAATAAAATGAAATGTTTTATAACAGTACTAGGACTAAATTTAATAAATTTGTTTAGAATAATGATAAAATACAATGTTGTGGGAGAAAATACCCGGGGTGGAGGATGTCCTAGCCGAGGGAGGTCCTGAGAAATGCCATGAAAAAGAATTTCCGCGGAAGGGCAATATCCAGCGGGAAACCAGCTGAACCGCAGACGGTATAATAGATATCGAAGCAAAAAACCATATGTGCTCAACAATTATAAGAGTATGATTAAAAATGTTCATCTGGTTTTTAATATCCATGAGTTATTGGTTCTTTTTTAAAAGAACCAATAACTAAATTATAAGAGTATCATATTTTTTTAAAGAAGTTATAATAATGTTTCAATATATTATATTTCACAAGCAGATGGTAGCAAAGTAACTTGTTCTCCTGGCTTCATCTCAATTCCTGAACCACATAAGGTCATCCTAAATAAATAAAATAATATATTTTATTTTATTTTTGAACAGAATATCGAATACTTTTAATTAACGTAGCTAAACGGAAGCAATATATGAAATACTTAATATAGGTGGACTCTAATTTGGGAGAAATATCTATTTTGGTTGTATTTGCTGGTACTTTATATCCCCGTTGTAAGTCCTAGTATTTCTGTAATAGTACACTTTTTCTGTCACGAAACTTTTGAATTTGAGTTTATCCTTATTTTGTTGTAAAGTAAATGTTTATTGCTTGTTTAAAATTGGTTACCTTTGACTAAGTGGAAACAATGTCAACCCGACATTATTTATGTAAATTTCTGGCTTTCTGAACCACTGCCACGGCTTATACCAATTTGCGTCAAATTCCCATACCAGTTTCACTCCTTTAACTTCACCCAAACTCTCAGGAATAATAGTGAAGTATGTATACGTCTGTCCAGATTCAAAATGTTCAGTTCTGAACAAAAATATTATTCAACAATTAATATTCCAACAAATTACTTGTTTTCCAAGATATAGTTTATACTGATCTTTCTTTCTTTCATCGATCAGTAGACGGCAATTCGACTTTATATTTTTTGCACACAAATTTAATTAATTAATTTGAAACGATAAAGATAAGGAAATCTGTGAGAATGAGAAAAAGTTGCCCCAACCGAGACTCGAACTCGGACCGCCTGCTTGATATGCAGATGTCCTAACCATTAGACCACTGGGGCTTTCATGGTATTGTTCGAACTCGATTGGATAGCGGCTCTTTAACATTCTCGGCGTGGTACGGCGGAACAGCACTAGTCCTCAGTTGTACGCACGCGCATCAGAGATCAAATTGATACGCCCTCATCTTACAGTATTTTTATTCACGAGGCGGGATCTCCGAAGAGATCATTCTAAATGCGACTTCTTGTTTTGCTTTGTATGTATTCATTAATTATCTGACAATTTAATTTATCAATACCTTGTTTATTAATTTTATAAATTCATCATACTACTAATCAGAAAATGTTGATTGTATTAAATCTTAAATGTATGGGAACAAGGCATCTAATAATATAGAATATTAAAAGTAACATATTTGTACGGGACTGCAGACAATTATTATTATTATTTAACATTTGAACGACTATGGTTACCCAAACATATTTAATGATCAGATAATTTAATCTAAAATGGAAAATAAATCCTAGACTTACTGACTTAATGATCCCAAAGGTGTATTTGATGTTTCACCTATCCATTCAATAGAAAGGCTACCGCGCTCGTTGTACTTATCCCCATTAGGCTTCGATGCTGTTGTGACGTCAACATTCACTTCAACAGCTAAGAAATATAAATATAAAACTTAGTGCAATTACACAGAAAGTTTCTTTATGAAAATAAAAATAATTTAAAATATAAATAAACAGCAATATGCATTACTAAAAAAATAACCCCATTCGTACCTGCGAATGGCTTCTGTGCAACTGTCCGTGAGTAGGCGACGACTCTTTGTGATTGGTCGTTTCTTTTGTATTCATCCGCGTATAGGCCCATTCTAGGACAACTTACTCCACAGTCGAAACAATTTCCATTATTATAGGACTCGTAATCTTGGCAAATGTACGCATTAAATTGTCGTTGGTTGTCCGCTGATGTCGTAAAATACTCCAAAACTTGCATGTGATTACAACTTATTGATGTCACACCGGCTAAAAAGAGACAATATATAACGACAATTTAAACCATCACTGTATTATTACGGATTATGTTCATTTAGGCTTACTGTATTAGAATAGAATTAGATAGACCAAAAATTGCTGTCAATTTGTTGCTAGTAGAATTTTGAAACAACGAAAGAATTCACTTTGACGTATAATATTATCTCATAACATAGTTGTTATTATGTATAATGCTCATAATCATAATATTTTTCAATATAATAACAGTATTATTATCAGTTATATTACCGTCTATAAGTCCTTGGTCACTTATGTTTTTAAAAATTCTTTCTCCACAGTTAGGCTGATTCGTTCCACCGTTTGGATAGAAATCCACGTGACCAACTGGCTCCTGTATTCCAAAGCCTAGAAGAATGATAATTATGTTTAAGAGATTGGTTAGCCAGAAATAAAATAAAAATAACCTATTTTTGTGCCTATTTGGCCCTCTAATATTCGAGTATATGCATAGATACAATATAGCCTATTCCCAAAATGTCAATTACTATATATCGGCAGTATATATATGTTATTGAAAGTGAAGATCAACTTACCTAAGGTATATACTGGATCTGTGTCAGTATGGATAGCGTCCACAAACATAGCATCACTTGGATCCAGTCTTACAATAGGATCTGTATATTCGAAATAAGGTCCGGCTGCATCCAATCCTACGGAAATAAAGATATGGGAAATTAATTTCATTTTCATTTTATTTCACTTTACTAATAACTTAAATAAAATGGAGGAGCCTAAATGAAAGCATAGCTTGTAGTAAATATGCTCCTCAAAACAAAAATATAAAATATAAATAATATTCCAAAATTAGGAACTCCAAAAAACAACAACAGACTTATATAAATATGATTTTTTTTTTCTTAACTAATATGTTTTCTCTAACACATACTTTTTAAAAGTTTAAAACATAAAAAAAGTAATATAGATTATGTAAATTATTTAAGATGAATCCAAATTTGTAAATAAAGAAGAAATTACAAAGAACCTTCAACCAATACTAGTTTAAATTGACGTTTAAATAAAGAAAAGTTATGGGATTTTTTAAAGAGATAAAGGTAGAAAATTCGAGAGTTTAGGTCCAGTGTATACAATGAACAGATAATATTAAATAGATTTAAATACAACATTGCTAAAATGGGGTTGTCTAATCACCATAATAAAAATCTTCTAAGATTCAAAAGGTTTTTTTCAGTTCTAACATGTATTATTTTTTTTTTAACAAATGGACCGAATATTATATGTGGTTACTGCTTTGATTATAAAAATGAGTTATTTTTTATACATATACGGTAGTTTGTATAGTTATAAATAAGGACATGCTTACCTGTTATACGGCCAATTGTTCCCTTTAGCGTTTCACCAGCATAGCCAGCTATGTGTGCTCCTAGGCTGTGTCCTATTAAATGCACGCTATCCGGTAAGATGCCAGAAATACTCTGTAGAATAAAGTTATAGTATGTTAAGAAAACAGTTTTGCATATCTGAAAAAAAAAAATAATCATGGCTTCTTGCCTTAATTAACATAATAAATATCGTATATCACAGATTTTGCTGATTTTTTTGCTAAAATTCTGCATTTTTGCTTAACAAAAGTAATTTAATTTCAATAAAGTTGAAATAAAAATATTTTATTGAATAGATAATGTAATTAGCTATTAATCAACATTAATGTCAACAAAATACATCAAATATTTATTAAGTTATGAACAATAAAGTGCATCACTATAAAATGGCGGCCATTTTTTCCGCCATCTTGGATTTCAAGATGGCCGCAGTAAATTTGCAACGGCACACCTCGTGATTATTGTGTCTAAGGGTAGTAGCTATCAAAAAAAGTTGGTGTGCTGAGTGTGTAGAAACATGGCAATGGGAGCTCTCTAAACAAGCTATTGGACCTCCGCTTATTAAGAGGAATATCATCATAAATATAATAAATGTGAAATAAAGTAAATAGAATGGAATCGTAAGCAATGGAAATTGTTCGTGTAATTGCAAACGTAGATAAACTGAAATAAAAAATTGCTTAACAGTATATTTTACCCATAGGCCTATATAATATATTATATCTAAACACATTAGGCATAGAAGGTTAATTCTAAACCGCCCGGTGATATACTAGAATTTACTTAATTAATTTGAAACGATAAAGATAAGGAAATCTATGAGAATGAAAACCGAGATTCGAACCCGGCCCATCTGATTGATATGCAAATCGATACGCCCTCATCTATCAGCATTTTTTTTCACGAAGCGGGATCTCCGGAGAGATACTTTTATATATACAATTATAGGTGGATCTCTAAATTTCGTAACAATGTATAAAAAGATAGAATATTAAGTTAAAGCATTTTCCTATTGGAATGTTTAGGCCATCACCTCTCTACCCATTTTCAAAATCCTGAATCCCCCACTGTTACCTGTAGTTTTTTGATGAGTAAAGCGATTTCAGCACCAACGATCCGTGTGTTACCGGTGGCCTTTATATACCCTACTTGTGAGCCTTTTGCCCAGTCCACTATTATGACGTTATAGTTGCCAGCATTAAGTAACGCTTTGTACATTTCCGTAACCCATTCTGCAAATCCAGTGTCCTGGAAACCGTGGATTATAAACTTTGTTGGGTTTGTAGAGTCGAAGTTGGAATTTAAGATTGAGTTTGGATCATTTGATGTTAGGATTTCCTCGAGAATTTCGTTTTGTCGGGTATGGAGGATAAACTGCGTCCCAACCTCTTCTCTAGATGATGGTAAACTGTTAACTGGACGAATAGGAAAATTGTAGAATGGGTACGAAGTGTCGAAACAACCAAGTTCGTCATAACATTCAGTAGCCGCTGTAAAATTGAATTGTTATTGTGTTTAGTATAAATCTTAAATTTTAATATATAATGAAAATATGAAATTAAATAAAACAAATAGTGTAATGTAAAAATGGTAAGAAAGGAAATTTTGCGAATGTGGATTCGAAAATGAAATTTCCTCTGCCTGATAGACCACTGTGACTAGTACAGTACAGCAGTCGATACCCTCAACGTGGAGATGTAAACAGCACTGAATTTGTATTTCTTACCTTTAACATTAGTAACCAAACTAAACAGTACGATTGACTTAAGTATTGTGGTGAACATTGTTTACGATAATCGCCACGGAAAGAGAATAACTGCCCGTTGCAAGGCGGTCCAACTTAGTAAAACAACTGACTGTCCACAGTAGGTAACTGTTCGTTTGAATGAAAGTAGCCAGTATTCGTGATACCTTTTATATATTTTGAAAACATTAATTATGAATATGAAATATAGTAATAAGAAAGTCAACTAGTATAACCACGTCATAAGAAACCAAATGTTTGACGTCTTATCATATCACCACGCGTTACAATTTTCCACTTATCTATTAAAAGTAATGGATTGGTTATCTTAAATAAATATCTGTGGTTTAATAATTAGCACCATCTGCTTAGAGGTAAAATAAATTATATTGAGGTGTTCAAACAATTGTACATAAATAAGCTAAAAATATACATGTTTGCGTATAATGTATAGGCGAAGTAGAGGTGACTGTCCTGTGTTTCAGATTGCATTGTGCACTTTTATTTATACAAAAAACTGAAATTAGTTATTGACGAATGTTTATATCAACCGATAGCAATCACTAATTTCAATCACTCTTTCAATTAAGAAAAAAATATCTTTCACTAATATCTTTAGGTATAGTATAGTAATACGAATGTCTGTATGTTTTATTAAATACTTAGGCCTATATCCACATTTAACTAGCATTAACCTTAACCTAGACTGGTCTAGAACCTAGACTAACCATAACCTTTCAATACAGTCTCCCCCAAAATTAAAAAATTAATTATTAAATAGTATCAATATATTATTATATATAGGTCATTTTCTAGTTTTACTAAAGTTAATCACTTTTGCCAACTTGTAGTTATTAAAATAAATACAAACTAAACAGCCACATTTAACAAGAAACCCATTTAATTGACTTCCAGACAATAGGCTTAAATTTTGAACCTCTGCCTACACTATCACATCATACTTTATGTGAAAAAAGTGTGATATGCCCATAAATGTACATGAAGATGTCATCATAACTACCATATTTAAGCATATCACTGCCATATTTGGGCACATCACACTTTTTTTTGTCAAACTAGTTTGATAGCGTAGACAGAGCTTTGATTACGGTTTTATTAGGATGTAATTTTTTCGATCCAATTTTTGGAAAACAGATGGTTTTATTTTTGAAGGGGATAATTATATCAATTATATTCGAATCATTATTGATTATTTATATATATAATATAACAAAATTGAAATATGCACTTGGGAACCCCAATAGATACATTATAGGGTGTTTTTTTATTAAACTTTCGTTTATCTTATATGAAATATAAATTTTAAAAAAAAAATTGTATAAATTAATATTGAAAACAAAAAAGAAACGTAACGCAACATAAGTAACGCACGAGAAGATAAGCAAACAAATATAACCATGAGACATAAAACTAGACACAGGAGTAAGAAAAGCATTTTTAATATTTTTGTTTTTGTTTTTTTTATATTCGTTTTTTAAAATAATGTATATAATCTGTATATAGGGTATAAATGAATTATATGTCAAAAATACTACCGAAAATATATCTATACAACATTAGTAAATGTATCTCCTACAGTACATTTATTAGTTAAGTGTTCACAATTTTAGATGTTGAGAATTATAGAACAAAAACAAATACTAGAAAATTATGAAAAAAGGTGGATAACAGAAAAGAAATAATGCTCTGATTCCAAGAACAGTAACGTTATATATATATAAACCAAACAAAAGTAAGAATAACAATGAATAGTTATTATTATTATTAGAAATAATTGTATTAATCTGTTGATGAAATGAAATGAATAAATAGTGGTTAACGCCACAAAAGAGAAAAAAAAAAGAAAAAAAAAAACTTTCGTAGGTTATCTGCAGTTCATTCAGTTAATATTGTTCTTGTACATTTTCTTATCTTGTTTTACATTTTATTTTATCTGTTTGTAAAATTGAATCAACCAAAATAAAATAAAATGGAAAAAAATTACTTCTTTCTGGAAAAATAATGGATCCAACCAGATACAATAATTGTTATTTGTAGGCTATTGATAGGGAATTGTTTGGTCTATTCGGTTTAACCTATTATATTCAGTGTTATTAGTAACAGTAAGGTTATATACCGTATCTTTGGGTTAAGTCATGCTGTAAAAATAGTTTACAAATTTTTTAATAATTGGAATCTATTCAGCGTATATTTTGAAATATAGATTGTTTCGTTTTGTTTGTTATTTAAATTCTGTATGAATAGCTTTTGAAATCTTGTCCTTGAAATAGCTTGTTAAATAGATTAATATAGTATTTATACAAAATATATAGTAGGCCTAGAAGAACATTAAACAAGAAAGTGTGGCATAAAATATCTATTCAAACATGGAGATACAGTACCAGGAAAATATGATATCGAAACAATGCGAGAAAGTTTACAGACAATGGAAATATAACTCATTTTCAAAATTAAACTTCGATGCACCTAGTTCAGAAGTAAGCAATGATGGAAAATTTGTAGTTGGATCTATTGGAGAAGCTGGAGGATATATGGAATTGAAAAATGGAGATGTTCAACTGCTCATTCCCCCAGGGGCAATGCCACAACAAACCGAGGGCTATGGCTACGTATTCATGTATGCAGACACGGTCGAGTACAACACAGAGAAGCACTATGTTATCATCTGTGGACCTCCCGGTATTCGGTTTAACAGTTCCATAATACTACGTTTTCCAAATGTAAAGCAGAAAGACGAGTTACTGTTAGAACAGATGCTCCCAAGAGTCAAATTGAGCGTTCAGAAACTCGGAGAACCTATGAAATGGAGGCCGTATGACACCAGTAGTGATGGATTGTGTTTTATAGAAGAAAGCGCGGTGATTCTACATCTAAATCACTTTACAGGGATTAAAGTTGATAGTGGAGTGCAAACTATATGTGATGGGAATACGCCTATCTATGTATCAGCAGTTTTAGAAAATAATGCTCATCATAAATTCTCTTTGCGGGTATTTTGCAGTACCTATTATTCTTTGAAGGTAATTTTAATACTTTTCTTTAGTACTATTTTGTTAAATTACATTTCATTGTTCTGATACTTTGAAGTATACTTTCAATTACCCTTAGGGCCTATTACAAAGTTTTTTTTTAACATGAAATACAGTTGCATAATTTCTTTTCTCCAGATTGTAAGGGAAGAAGAACTTCAAACTTCCTCTCAAACACTTGGAAACCCAGTTAAGATTGGTTTACACAACCCAAATGATGAAGTGAATTTCCAAATTATTGATTGCGTGGATTGTACAACCAAACCACTTGAATATGTAAGCCCCTCATTTTTTAACTCTTTTGTGTAAATAAATAACATTTTTATAATATAGAAAGTGCTATCCCATTCATTGTTTTACTCGCTATTACATTTAAACTTATGTTATAATTAGATGATTCGAGTTGGCGATATTTTGTCTGATATGGGTTATATTCATCGTCAGTTTTTTATAAACTGTTCAAGTAGCGATGCTTTCTTGGTATTTGAAGTAACTATTGGTAGTAAGACCGTTCATATGGCACAAGTACAAACTAATAGACGTTATACGCCTGCTATTTCTAGCATACAGGTAAAACAGTTCTTTTCGTACGTGTTTAATAAACTGTTTTCATGTTAGTTTTTTACATTTTGTATATTGAAACTTATAGATAATGTTCTACTGTATATCTATCTATTTATTTATATTTTGTTATCCTATGTTTAAATTAAGAACAAGAGCAATATTATTAAATGACGCTTGTTCTGTGGTTGTCCCTGTTTCATTACTTTGTTTTACAATGTCACAATTTTACTTTTGTGTGTCGTGATTGAAATGAAATAAATAAATATCAAATGATCAAAGCGTCAAGACTATCATAACAAGTGCGTACAAGTTACACGCCGTGGTGGCCGACCCATTTAAAAGGAACAAAGACAATTAAAAAGGGGTTTCATAAAAATGTTTACACATGGCAAATATTCGCCCTCGATCCAACACTGAATTCAAATTTCACCATGTTCTGGTATGACTGTTGGAGTAGGTGCGCCATATTTGAACATTTAATGTAATCATTATTTCTTTATAGTATAAAGTATGTAATCATGAGTAATGTATACCGAAATTATTACTTTTTTAATAGGACGATGAGTTTATGGAGGTTCAATTTTCACCTTCACCAGTGAACCCCCCGATTCTATCACAGAACGTACGTTCCATGCTATGCATTCAACTTGATGTCCTCAGACAATCGCAGAGGCAAGGAGAAAAAGAATTAAGGCTCTGCGATTATCGAGGCTTAGCCAATTTGATGGGTGTTCCTGGCGATCACATAGCATGGATGGGACCAGAAGCTCCAAAAAACTGTCCAACAGATTCAAGTCCCACAATTCTCTTGCTCAACAATTGGGAAGTCAGTTGCAGACGAAGGAAATTGAAGAATACAGAGGCTTTAAGTGAACTGAAATCGTTTCTTCAACAATTGGATCATAATAAATGTGTAAAGATAATTGAGGAATTTACAAAGAAACAGCCAGGATCCATGAACACTAGACGTAAATCATTAACGGAAATCATGTTGTAAATATCTGATTCGTTGCCTCGTGTTATAAGAGTAAATTCAGAAATTAGGCTAGCACATGCTAACATAATCCTAAGCCAACACCCCGAATCCCCTTTGATCCGCCTAATCATAGCCATTTATAAAAGTATGCAAAAACACGTATATCGATATTGGTTACACGGTTCAATCTTTATTAATTATCAGTAGAAATGAAAAAAAATGATACTTAGATTATATTAGTAGTTTTATTATCAACATGAGCAATGATTTTTGGTATTGCGCTATATAAATCGAACGATTGACGATTGATTGATAATATAATTGCATAGTTATTAGAAAATACGATATTATGTTTGACAACATATCATTATGTCTATTAGGTCATTTAGTAAATAATATAGGTATTAAATCAAACACATGGTATCGAACTTGTGAAGAATGCTCTGTTCTCTTTCCCCGCCATTATTGGAGCCTTGCTGCCACACATGATATATCTGTAATTTAGCAAAAGTACTTAACAATTAATATTGGTAAAAATATCAACATTCTAGCACACATGGCGTTCATACGTATAATACTGGAACTGGAATATTATATACAAAAGTAGAAACGTCGACTGAAATACAGACAACATAAAAATGACCGTAAATAGGCCTATAGAGACTTTGGGCAAGTATAAAGAACTATCTGTAGCTGCGAGAATATGTAAAAACTACAGTACTGTTGGAATCTGTCGCAGTCAGACATAAGATCAAAGAACTGTTACGAGTTCTTATCTTAGCAAGACCAGCACTCTTAACTTAACTTAACTTAACTCCCCGATTAAAGCCGGCTTTATCAGATAGACGGTCTTACTAAAGCCACCCCTGTTAGACCATTGCTATAAAACAGTCTTAGATAAGATCGCGTAAATTAAACAAATTGAGGGCGTACTTTGCGCGTAGAATACCAAATAAGGTAATGTTCGTCACGCTTGTTCAATTCACAATCATAACAGTACGTATATTTCTACGCAAGAAAATCTATTCTATTCTAGGCCTATATAAGAATAAAACCACCGTTATTATTTAAAACTCGTTCAATTGGTTGTCTTTGACGATAAATAATACGTAAAGGCAACAAAAAGAGAGGTTTAAGACTGTTTTAATTTTAAAGACCGTTTGCAGCAATGGTTTATTAATAAAGACTACTTGCTACGTCACGAATTATAGCCGGCTAAGCGCTAAGACCGGTTATATTAGCGTTTTTTTTTCCAGGACGAACGTGGGCAGAAATCATGAATAATTCATTACCTTAATTACTTTCTATATAAAGAATTGCAAGATAGCTGATCTACTTCCTAAATATACTAAACCTAACCCTCTAAATAATCTCTCTCAACTATTAAAAAAAACATGTTCATGAAAGATCTCGAACTACCACTAGACCAAACATTTCGGCAGCATGAATTATTCATGATTTCTGCCCACGTTCGTCCTGGAAAAAAAAATTACGCGACCGGTTATAGACCGCTTATAGCAATCCGCCCCCATAACTGTACTACTGCTGAGGGCAGCATATTATAGTTTACAATTTCAAAAACTATTATTATAGGCCTAATAATCAATTATTTATATTTTGATAATAGGCCTAGCGTATCTATAGATTCGTGTATAGGCCTACACTCATTGTTTATTTTTATGTAACGATTGTTTTGTATTTCATCCATCGTGTCAAATTATTTAAGCTTACTTTACGCGTAAAGTAACACATTTAGGGCGTAATTTGCGCGTAGAATACCAAATAAGGTAATTCGTCACGCTTGTTCAAATCTACGGAAGCCCGTTCGGGCCACAAGTTAACTATATTTTAAATGCTGTTATCTGGCGGCCGCCACTTAATTATCTGGCGGCCGCCACTTAATTATCTGGCGGTCGCCACTTAATTATCTGGCGGCCGCCACTTAATTATCTGGCGGCCGCCACTTAATTATCTGGCGGCCGCCACTTAATTATCTGGCGGCCGCCACTTAATTATCTGGCGGCCGCCAGATAATTAAGATAATTGTAACTTTCCTAGACTTATTTGTACAGCCGTCGATTATTTTACATTTGAAGTAGTGCGCCACGTGCGTCGAGAATGTGTCGATGGATTTTTAGTTACCTCATAAGAGCATGATACGTCGCATAATTTAGAATGACGAAAGAGTATAAGAGCATGGACAGTCACATAAGAGCATGACGAAAGAGTATTTGAGCTTTAAGAAAGAGTATAAAAACATTAAGAAAGATTATAAGAGCATTAAGAAAGAGTATAAGAGCATTAAGAAAGAGTATAAGAGCATTAAGAAAGAGTATAAAAGCATTAAGAAAGAGTATAAGAGCATTAAGAATGAGTATAAGAGCATTAGTTATGCACATAAGAGCATTAGGAATGAGTATAAGATAATGGTGTGCGGTATAAAAGCATAATGAAATAGTTTGAGAGCATGACGTCACCGCATGTGAAGAGATTACTGGCGTTCCATATTTTATTGCATGCAACATCGCCTCTGATCCAATGCACGTACATGTCACGTGATGGAACATGTACTAATTATTAAGTGGCGGCCGCCAGATAATTAAGTGGCGGCCGCCAGATAATTAAGTGGCGGCCGCCAGATAATTTAGTGGCGGCCGCCAGATAATTAAGTGGACCACCGCCAGATAATTAAGTGGCGGCCGCCAGATAATTAAGTGGCGGCCGCCAGATAACAGCTTTTAAAATATAGTTAACTTGTGGCCCGAACGGGCTTCCGTACAAATCACAATCATAACAGTACGTACATTTCTAGGCAAGACAATCTATTCTAGATTGTTATTATTTGATTTAACACTTAAAACTCGTTCAATTGGTTGTCTTTGACGATAAATAATACGTTAAAGCAACAAACAGAGAGGTTTAAGACTGTTTTAAGACTCCTTCGAGTAGGCTTTAATTTTAAAGACCGCTAACAGGTTAGACCGCGGTATAGCAATGGTCTATAAATAAAGACTACTTGCTACGTCACGTATTCAGGATAATCAATCAATTTCGGTGATTTCCTGCCTCGCACTTTTTATGATGGTAAAACGATTCCTCGCATAAATTTCCGACTTGCCTGTCTGCCTCGCGTGCCTCGTTGGCTCGCACTTTGTTATTACCCGAGGGGATAGACACCTAAGAATTGTAATATTCCAATCATCATCAATCCATCGTCGCTGAACAAATTATCGTTGCTGGTATGGTGGTTACCTACAACATACATAGTAGATAGTTCAATGCTACATGTTCAGGTTTATCCATAATGTATAAAAATAACTTCAAATAGCAATAGTTTGTTGCTATTTAAATGATGATCACTGTGGTTCGAGATCAATTAATATAACTGGGCGTTGATTCTGAAGTCTACTCAAACAATATGGAGATTCAACATCAAGAAAATATTATATCGAAACAGTGCGAGGAAGTTTACAAACAATGGAAGGACACAAAGCACTCGCAGTTAAAATCAAACTTCAATATATCAAGTTCAGAAGTAAGCAGTGATGGGAAATTTGTAGTTGGACCTGTTGGAGAAGGAGGAGGGTATATGGAATTGAGAAATGGAGATGTTCAACTGCTCATTCCTCCGGGGTCAATGCCACAACAAAGGGAGGGCTACGGCTACGTATTCATGTATTTAGATACAGTCGAGTACAACACAGAGAAGCACTATGTTATCATCTGTGGACCTCCGGGTATTCGATTTAGCAGCTCGATAATACTACGTTTTCCAAATTTGAAGCAAAATGGCGGATTACTCTACGAACAGATGCATACAAGAATCAAGTTGAGTGTTCAGAAACTCGGAGAACCTATGAAATGGAGGCCGTATGATACCAGTAGTGATGGTTTGTGTTGTATAGAAGAAAGCGCAGTGATTCTGCATCTAAATCACTTTACAGGGATTAAATTTGATAGTGGAGTGCAAACTATAAGCGAAGGAAATACACCCATCTATGTATCTGCCTTTTTAGAGAAGAATACACAAAATACATTTACTTTTCGAGTATTTTGCAGTACCTACTATGCTTTAAGGGTAATTAAAATACATATTTAAACATATTGTTTCTCATAAAAAGAAATTGATCATCGTTATTTTATATTATCATTTCAAACTAAAATTATGTTTCATTTAATTAAAATTACGTCTAGGCCTATACTAATACAAATTTGTATATAAAATCGCTTCATAGTGATTGGTTTATTATGTTTATTGTTAAAATGGGGAAACACCTTCTTGATAATTAAGATGTTTTGTTTGTAGGCCTAATGATAAATGGAGCATGAGCTTATCAAACATTAACTGTATAGGCCTATTAATTAAATTCTCAGTATATCACTGGCCAGTTCTGGGAGTTTCCCTATGCCTATCACAACTATAATTATGTAAAATCAGTTTTATGTTCTGTACAAATCCGGCATATTTGTATTAAAGTAAATAGAACAATGAATTCAATAGAATTTTAATTACTACCAAATAAATATCGTTATCAGGGCCTGGTTATATTTCTCACATTTCCTCAAGAAAACGGATTTTACATACACATTTAATACAATTTTAATTAAGATGACTAAAGCGAGACATTTAATAAAAAGGAAAACTGCCTTAAATGTAAAAAAATGTGACATGTTTCGAGAAACTATTCTCATCATCAGAACAGTAAACAACGCCTAGAGTGCTTTTATACCAATAGGACAGGTTGTATGTAAATAAGTCTTTTAGTTTTATAATGTTAACTCCATTATGAATTATAATGCATCGGTGGATGGTATATTGTACTGTAATACTATACCTTTACAAGTACCCTGTCAAATTGCCTGGCAGATGTGGAATATAAAAAATAAATTAAAAAACTGAATTATTTAGTAATAATTATCCTTATCATGTTTTCGTTAATATGACAACCTGTTATTACAAACATAGGCGTGGTAGTATAGTAGTAATAAACTCCATGTTGTTTACATTACCGCGTTAACATTGTATGTATAGATAATACTAAATGCCTCTATATTATAAGATCTATGAATATTATTATTATTGGATACTTAATAAAATCTTTATGATACTATATTAAAGCTTGTAACGACAACAACATAAATTAAGTAAACAAACGAGCTTATATTATTTAATATTTTACAATATTATGATTAGTACATATGAAAATACATATCTAACCAAAATATTCAGTTCATATTAAAGATGATCAATTTCCTCGAGTTATGAATTCGTTTGAATAAGGCAGATGACGTCACAACTACGATCTCATCTTGATCGATGTATTCATGATTGCCCAAGGGAACGCCAACAATCACGTACATTTTGAAATTAAATTCGCAATCAGTTTGCAAAATGTGGGAGAATCTGAAGACCTTGTATTTGATCATTTCACGTGGGGGTACGGTGTTGATCTTATCGGTGAAACTTTGTGGAAAATGGTAAAAAAACAAAAAAACAACAAGGAATGTAGGCAACAACCAATCATATGGCAAGTGTGACATGTCACATTTACATTTTAAGGCAGTTTGCCTTTTTATTAAATGCCTCGCTATAGTCATCCTAACTCGTAAGTTTGGTGGTATTATTCATAATTTTAATTAAGTAATTCAGAAGTACTTAAGTACGGGGCGCCGTTCGGGACATTACTCATTTTGTCGACATAATTCAATTATGTGACACATAATTGGATTTTGTGTCGACAGAATTAATTCTATTTAGACAAAATCCATTCTGTGTCGACAGAATTCATTCTGTGTCAACAAAATTACGTCTATGTAGACATAGTAAATTATGTGTCGACAAAATTTATTTTGTGTCGACAAAATTCAGTTTGTAGTCGACAAAATTAATTTTGTGTTGACAAAATTCATTTTGTGCTGACAAAATTCATTTTGTATAGACAAAATTCATTTTGTATAAACAAAATTCATTTTGTGTGCTGAGCCTACTCAAGCGTGAGACAGAACGTTTTAACATGCAAATTAGAAGGCGGAGCTTAAAAGTGATAAAGGTCGTGACAGTGCGCGAATTTTTCTTTTCTTTTTTACATCTTTCAGCAGTGCAGTCGTACCGTATTGATAGCTGCATGCGTCTGTATTACTATAGTATTAATAATCTATTTTATAATCTGATATAATCAGTAGTCATAATTTGACAATTGAGCACGCATTTGATATCTACATCGTCATTAATAATTAATTATTCATATCATAAGCTATTTCACAATATCGGAAAATAAAATTAGCAGAACTTCAGAAGTAGGCCTACACATTTTACAATGATTGTTTAACTGTTATTAGGCCTATTTAATCATTTTATCGAAATATTATTTATTAATCTTGAATATATTTTTTAATATAAGGCAAAGGTACTGTATTTTATTATCGTCAAGTTCAACTGGAAACTCTTGCAGGCAGCAGTGCAGTACAACGCCTATTCAGATCAAATAAATATCGTTATATCGGGGAAGAGTGAAATTCATTCTTCCCTGGTTATATTTCATACATTTCTTTAAGAAAACAGATTTTACATTGTATTATCCTATTTCTCCAGAATTTAAAGGACGAAGAACAAGGTTCTTCTCAAGCACTTGGAAAACCAGTTAAGGTTGGATCATACAACTCAAGTGATGAAGTAAATTTCAGAATTACTGATTGCGTTGAATGTAAAACCAAACCACTGGAATATGTAAGACTTCATTGTTATATTCTTATAGATATCTGTAGTCGGAATGTTAGTTACATAAATTAATATTAATCAATAACAGTAGGCCTATAGTACATTGATAATCACGCTAAAATAACGTTTGTTCTCCATTTATAATACGCTGTTTCTATATTTAGATGATTTGTGTCAGTGATGTTTTTTCTGATATGGGATACATTCATCGTCAGTTTCTGGTAGACTGTTCAATTAGCGATGCTTTCTTGACATTCGAGGTAACTATCGGTGGTAAGACCGTTCATATTGCGCAAGTTCAAACTAATAGATGTTATGATACAGCTGCTGATTTCAAACAACAGGTAATAAATGTGGATTTTTACTTTGGTGTACACATAATTGAATGATTAACAATAACAACAACAACAATTATTATGTGACAATATGAACAAACAGTAAAAGTTGTGGCTTGGTGGTTATGATGCTTGGCTACCACTCTAAGGGTCCTGGGTTCAAGTCCCGTCACATGTCAGGATTTTTCTAAGGACAAAATTACAACTCCACTCCCAAAGACTTTGTTTATGTAGAGCATCTTGTGTATATGTTTATCTTGTGAACCTCTGAGGGTCCCTAATGATCAGCAATTGGATGGATCACCCTCCTTAAATTACCCTTTAATGTTAAAATGACTATGTGTTTATAATTTATATATTTCCCGGTGTGCTGATCTGAATAGGTGTTGTACTGCACTGCTGCCTGCATTGGGAGTTTCCAGTTTAACTTGAAGATAAGCAATACCTTTGCCTTATGCCGAGATTTACCTGTAATAGTTTGCTGCTAAAACTGATTACTGTGAATTAAATCGTTATGCATGACTCGATACGTTTATTAAATATTCTATATTTTTATTGCAAATAGGAAAGTCTGGACAAGTACATGGAAGTTCAGTTTTCACCCTCACCGGTAAACCCACCAATTCTATCACAGAACGTACGATGTAGTCTATCCATTCAGCTTGATGTTCTTAGGGAATCACAGAGGCAAGACGAGACAGAATTAAGGCTATGCGACTACCGAGGCTTAGCGCAATTGATGAATATTTCTGGAGATCAAATCACATGGATGGGACCAGAGGCTCCGAAAAACTGTCCAACCGATTCAAGTCCAACAATTCTCGTGCTCAACAGATGGGAACTCAATTGCAGAAGAAGGAAATTGAACACTACAGCGGCTTTGTGTGAACTGAAATCGCTCCTTCAACAACTGGATCACAATGCATGTGTAAAGATAATAAATGAATACATAAAGGAACAGGTAAAGAAAAATGCTACTAGGTCACATCGAGCTAGATTTAGATCATTATCGGAATCCATATTGTAAAGACAATTGATTCGCTGGATATATCAAATCAATGACAAATGGAACAGCTTATACCGATTTGTTAAATGCCAAGGTGAAAGAAGTATGTGATTAATAGTTTGAATATTCTATTTAATATGAGAAACGTTGTGAGTTTTACTTTATTGTAGTGCACAAAACATTTCCAGGCGATTTTTAAGCCTATAATAGTAATAACTAAAAATAGGCCTATTCTAAGTCATGATTTAGCTCATCAGAATTATTATAAGATATAGATATTTGATATGTCATTGAAGAGAATAACGATATTATCAGTGATAAATTACTTTTATTTAGTTCATTATTATATTCAAATCAAGCACATGGTACCGAACTTGTGAAGAATGCTCTGTTCTCTTTCCCCGCCATTATTGGAGCCTTGCTGCCACACATTACATATCTGTAATTTAACAACACAAAAGTATTAACATTGGTAAAAAGATCAACATTCTGGCACACGGCGTTTCATACTTATAATACTGGAACTGGAATAGTATATACAAATGTCGAAACGTCGACTGAAACATTAAGACAGTAACTATAGAGACTTTGGGCAAGTATAAAGAATTATCTGTGCCTGCGAGAATATGTAAAATCTACAGTACTGTTGGAATCTGTCGCAGCCAGACATAAGATCAAAGAACTGTTTAGTTCCTTTATTGGCCAGACGAGCTCAGTGTCCTTTTGTTAGATTGCCTTGATATAACAAACAATGCAGTTATTCATTGCTCTCTTATACAAAGTTACGGTTTTAAAACAGATGTTTTTTGTCAATACGTACCCATGTATTTTTGTTCATAATAATAATACTGTATTTATCTAAATCTGTATTATAATATTATTGTAATATTTGACTTACTTCTGGGTTGGCGATGTAATCCTCAGCTCATGTACATACATAATAGGATCAATCCAGATGTCCCATTTTAAAGGATTATACCAATCTGCATCGTAATCCCAGTACAAGTACACGCCAACCAGATCGCCTAGGTCATCTGGGACGTCTGTTAGCTCATATGAGTACACCTGGCCTGGTGTGAAGACCTCTGATTTTCTGCAAGAAAATAGAAATAATAATAGAAATCGCTTAAGATACGATCACTGTTAATTGTAAATAAGCTACCGCATCGACGTTATAATTAACGGAAACACTCTAGTGTGCTTGGAATGGATAACACATTTTTATTTTAATTCATAATGTACATTTTAATATTTATTATTTTATATTATATTTGTAGTGTATTTTGATATGTTTTATCACAAATTAATTAAGGCCTAATAAATAATTCCATTTTGCCCTATTTCTTTTAATGTGTATTTCTATTTATATACAACACTATAAATACATACATACATGTAATAAACAACATTTAATATTACTGTTAATAGCAACAAGCACAGATCTTGCAGCACTGACAAGATATGAAACAAGCGTCATGTAATAGTATATTTGAATATTTTTTGTCAATGATTAGGCCTACTTGCTTAGAGGAAGTTTTCCAGTCTGATGGTCTGCACCAATAAACGTGATGAAAAGCACGCCTTTATCCTCTTGCTTTCTCTGAACTCGTTGTGGGGGTTGATCAATCTTAACTTCTACATTGAACGTCTCCGCTAAATATATAATATAATTCAGATTGAATAACTTGTTTAGTTGTAGGTCTAATCATGGATTTATTATATCGATGGTCTAATCAAAGAAATCTGCTTTGGTATAATACTACACTCTGAGGACTTCACTAAAAAACAGGATAGGATGTCTGTTGTGTCGCGGGTGTGGAAAGATAAACAGTTTCCACACAACACATATCCAAATAACGAAATATGATATTAATAGAAATCGCTTAAATGAAAAATAATGTTAATAGCCTTAATAATATTAATTAGCAGTTTTTTTTTTATAGAAGAAGATACTTTACTTACCGCATGACAAATCAATGAGAACGAAGGTAACGGCAATAAATGTTAGAAACCTCATTTTTGCAATTACAGACTCGGGAATCGTGTACGTATTTGTAATACAATTGGAACACATTAGTTATCTGCTATTTAAATACCTTTACGCTTACCGACCTTATCATTGTGTAATCAACATTTTGCGTGATACACGCTTAGACCTATTAACCACAAATGTTATCTGTTTTTACGTTTATTGAAACAATTTATGGATAGATATACTATCTTTTACCATATGTCATTTTCTCGTAGCAAAACTATTTGGTTTCGGCCTGCATGTAAGTAAGCTTGATTGAACAGTTCGCGTGTATGTATTTTTCTCTCCCCTGCCCCCCTCCCCCATAAGTCTCTCGAGCTCTGCCTGTGTAACGTATATGAAACAACAGAATGTTTTACCTGTTCACTCAACACAACTTAATAAATAGATAAAAACATCTTTGCTTTGACTAATGTATTATATTTAATATCGTCAAAGCCGTCATCATCATAATATATTATTTCATAATTAGGACTAAAATAAATCTGATATTAAAACATTTTCAAACTTGTGTGCATTAATGGCTAATCGATTACATTTAGCATGACGGGAATTAAAATTGAAATTGTATATTTAAAATAGATATATTATATATCATTGTGTTGTTTTACGTTAGGCTATTTCTCTTTGTATCTGCCTTCACACATCAAGGGACACTTAGTCACAGTTATTGACTGGAAACATGGCAGCAGTGTCTTCATTTGCCTTGATTTTGTCTCCCCTAGCCCCACACATGGTAACACTGATATGAAAAAAGAAAATAAATGATTTACTCATAAATGGTTGTAAAACAGTAACAAGGTGTGACTTATTTCACTCTCACTAGATTTATCTTTAAATTCATAATTATTTGGTGGCGTGGCTTGGAGTTTTTTTCCCTGCTTTTTAAATCGATAATTATCTCATTGCAAAGTAGTTGCGTTTAGGTACTGCTGCTTAAAGAATAAATATCATGATTTATGTAATACATCACCATTCACTAACCTACATAATTATAGTAACATGAACATTTTAGAACATAAGGGAATTTATAAGGAGTTCTTGACATTTGATATCAATTTAACTGTTACATCATTTCAGCAACAAATTGCTCTTATTGTTCTCTAATGTTTCTTTATATTTTCAACCTGTTTTTCTTGTAATTGTTTGTAACTACTGTGGAGTAGCTTTGCGTCAGGGTGTTGAGTAATTGGTCAGATGTTTTGCCCTACTCTGACGTAATTTGTACTTTAGACTACTGTAAGTACATTGAGAATACTTCCAGATCACTAGGGGTTATATTTGAGCGGGTACTGCACCAACATGTCTGTAATTGTTTGTAACTACTGTAGAGTAGCAAAGCGCAAGTATTCTCAATGTACTTAGTAAAAAGTGCAAATTACGTCAGAGTAGGACAAATATCTTTTTTTTCTGATAAAACGTAACAAAATGTGTATACAATTTGTTTGAACGTGTATACTAATACTATACTAAATCATACCTGCTAGAATCCTCTCCATCAGTGATAACAATCTTGTGTACGTATATCTCCGGGTTGGTCCAAATATCCCAATCCCAGGGCTTGTACCAGTCTGGGTCGTATTCCCACTCAAACAGAATTCCAGACAGGGTACCAGGGTCTGCGTCAGACGCGGCTATGTATGTGCTCAGTGCTCCAGGTATAAATGACTCGGAATTCCTATATATATATATTAAAATACGAGTATCAAAATAAGAGATTAACAAGATTCTAGATTAGCTTAAACCAATCCTGGGCTTAGTATGTGTAGATTATTTTACACCGACCCAAAAATACTTATAGACAATAGGAAACACACGTTAAGTAGTTAAGCTACCTAATGGTTACGCTCTGTCTATACTATCAAACTTTATGTGACAAAAAAGTGTGATATGCCCAAATATGGTACATTAGTGATATGCCCAAACATGGTAGTGATATGACATCATCATGCCCATATATGGGCACATCACATTTGTTTTGTCGGGTATCCTTTTCCCTGTTAGGGCTCTGTGCAAATTTCAAAGGGCCCCAGAATAATTTAAAATAACAATTAGTCGTCTTACTTTGTTAACGCAATCCGCTTTGATTGAGTATTGTACCCCATGAGTGTCACAAAAAGCTTGCCCTTTTCGGTACTACCTTTCATCCAACCAGGATCGTCTATGAACACTTCAAACTTGAAATTATACCCTAAAAAACATTTAAAAAAAGTATGTATGTTTTTGAAACTCGAGCAAAATTGTTTTCCAACTCGTATATTTTTATAATATCTACAACTCACTATGTCGGTCGGTCGGTCGGTTGGTCGGTAAACACTAACTTGAGCACGCGACTGCAGCCATGTATATGGCCTTGTTTACATTAAACAAACGCAGCCTTGCTGGTATAATTATGATAAAGAATAGGCATACGTAATAATACATTTCAACTGTACATAAAATGATATAGTTTAACCATTGAGTGATTGAATTTATTTATTAACCAGAGTCACATAAATACATACAATATAAACATTAAAAACAATTGTAAGACTCGAGTTAAATGGATATCCCCAAAAAAGTAAAATACTTAATATCATTGGGGTCCAGAACTATGAAATCAATTTTGAAATTGGAAGAAACCGAATTAGACGATGTTTATTATGTGCAATGTTATTTATTTATTGCCGTAGTTAACTATTTTCTCGTTAAATTGAATATTAGTATTTATTTGTCAATATTCTTACCACAGTATGATGATTTATCGTTAGTCTCCAAATAATATATGACATTGTTTACACCATCAGCAGGTTTGTGTTTAATTGAATCGAAGCCTAGTCTAACTCCTTCACTTCCATCGAAGCACTCGCCACGGGAGAAGTACTTGTAACCGTCTTTCCCATAACCTCTATGGGTACATTCGTACGCCCTGAATGGACACTTTGTGTTGATTGACTCGATGAAGTATTCGTATGAACGCATATGGTTGCAGGCCACGTACTGAACACCGGCTGTAATATTTAACATAACATTAATTGTATTTATTTCAAAACAAACATATAAACATCAACAAAGCAAAAGCCGAGGTGACGTTTTTCATCTTCCGACACAGAATAGAATTCAAACTGTAATTATAATAAATACACTATAAGCATAATTATGTCAACTTTAAATATAAAGAAATCAGATACAATTTATATACCCTATTCATATTGTATACGGTATAAATCTCTGTCTGCACTATCAAACAATGTGATGTGCCCATATATGGACACGATGACGTCATATCACTACGATATTTGAGCAAATTACACTTACTAATATTTCTTTCGTGTAAATTTAATCTATAATCATTTAGAATAGTGGGCTTGTAGTCTTTTTGGTAATAATTTCGAAATCATCTAACAACACGATATTATTTTATTATTTTCCATTGTACTCTAACTTACCATCGTACACACCGCCCTCTGTGATAAGATTAGATATAATACCCTGATCACAGCCAACCTGCTCGAACCCTCCATTTGGGTAAAAGTCCATGTGTCCAACCGGTACATATATTCCGTATCCTAATTCAGACAAATAATGTTTATAATTTAATTAGAATATACATGAAAGTAAAACTAATGCCAAAATAGAGACTTTATTGGGAAGTCGTGTCTTCCTGGTTACTGTAAAGCCCAAAATGTTCGCGGCCCTAAATTTTCGCGATTTATTTTTAAGCCCAGGCTAACTAAGCCTAGGCATGATCGACTGTGAACAACATCGTTGGGAATTTCGCGATTTTCCGCGCGATTTTCCGGTCGTCTGTGGCAAGGCAAATGTGTATCCTGTTCCTTTGTTTGGTCACCTAGGTAGGGGTCCGGGACCGCGACAGAACGAGAACGGATGGGGACCCTCCAAAGAAATTGCATTTTATTTGTCGGGCATTTGTAATATTTGTTTTATTTTTTTGAATGCGCCTTGAGCACTCTTGAGTGGTATGTGCGCTATAAAAATCCTGTTATTATTATTATTATTATTATTATTATTATTATTATTATGTCCTTTATTTTCGCGATCGTTGTTCAATTGCGAAAGTCGCGAAAATAAAGGACGCGCGAAAATGTTGGGTTTTACAGTATTCATTTTTCGTTCAACAAAAACGTATGCATGTCTTTGTTTTTCTTTCTATCTTTTTCTTTATTTCAGCATTTATTATACTGACACCACTCGTAGGCTTATTTTCATCATATGACGTCGGATATGTATCTTGTGATTCATATGAGCCTTTTATTTTACCAAATGTATAGATCGGATCTGTGTCAGTGTGAATAATATCAACAAACGTCGCATCGGATGGATCCAGACGAACAATGATATCCATGCCTTCGAAATAGGGTCCTGCTGGATCCATTCCTGAATAAACAGATAATAATAATAATGTCAATTGCTGTTTTGTATATTCGGGCCTAAGTCTAAGTACATTACTCCATTAAACATGTTCGGGTTAGGTAAAACTTTGCTGTACAACTCTGTACTATTATAGTATATATTCATAGTATAGGCTATAATGACAACTTCAATAATGGCCCTTTCACACCTGCTCCGGCACGGTTCCGGTCCGGCGACGGAAAATCCAATCGAACGTCAATGTTTCGTTTTTACGCGGCTACGCGCATATCGATTGGCGCATAGTAAAAACGAAACATTGGCATTCGATTCGTCGTACCGGAACAGTGTCGTAACAGGTGTGGAAGACCCTTTAGGCATGGCAGTGCATGTCTAGATATATGGTTACGAGGAACATGTGAATTCACAGGTAAGCTTATATGAATAATAAAGCAGACTTAGAACACTATCAAGGAGACATCTTCCGATTCGGGACCCAACAATTGTCCCCTTAAAAGAGGTTTTCCCAGAATATGGGTTTCTTAACATATATTTTAATTATACCTGTAATTCGTCCTAGTTTAGGATTAGTTTGCTCCTCTCCTACGTAACTTGCGACGTGAGCGCCAAGACTGTGTCCGATCACGTGGACTTTATCAGCGGTGTAGCCATACAATTCCTGTGCAATATACCAATGCCAATACATTATAGTTTTACATTTATTGAACTCAGAAACGCATACAGTAAAATTATAAAGGGATATCTTCTGAGCAAACAATGTTTTCTATTAACAGCGTTGAATGACATTATATTCCTGTCGTTTCATTAAAACTCAACACAAAAACAAAACATTGTATAATAAATATTGCGTTACCTTTAACTTGTCCAATAGAAATGATATTTCAGCACCAACAATTCGAGTGTTGGCACTTGCTTGCCCGTATAATTCACGTGCTCCGGGAGCCCAGCCAACTCTTATAACATTAAAATCATCGTTATTCAGAAATTCTGTCTTCATATCTTCTAGCCACCAAACGTTTCCGGACTCCAAAAACCCATGGGTCATAATCTTTGTCCCCAAGGCGGGATTAAAGAATGAGTTTGTAATGGTCGATAAATCCTTGGTTTTTAGTTCTTGGTGGTGGGTTGGGTTCTTTCGGGTGTTTAAAAGAAAAGTTGTGCCAACTTGGTCTCTAGTATCAGGGAGGTAACTTATAGGACGATCCGGTACATCATAAAATGGCGGTCCTTTATCGAAACACCCGATATCACTGTAGCAGACGATTGTAGATTTGCCTACAAGAAAATACACTGATAATCGGTATACCTTTATTGGTGTATAACAGCACTTATAAGGTGGATGATATGGAATTGTATATTATGATTATATTGCCTACATAATTAATAATAAAATTGAAACTATTTTGTTTAGTATAGCGAAGAACCGCTATTGATTGATTGATTGATTGATTGATTGATATCAATTTACACTAATATAACATTATTTGATTTGATTGATGAGTTTAGGCAATACCGATTCTACTATTATTGATTTTGTTCCAACAATAATGTAATGATATAAGATCGTTTTCTTGAGGAAGCCTATTTAAGAATATAACATTACTTTAAAAAAAATAAAAACTCACCAAATATCCAATCACGTAGAGGTTTAAAACCAGTGACGCATTGAACTGTGGAAAGCAGCAAAATGCTCAGAATTACTCCTGATTTTGACGCCATGTTGACACCTATACTATCAACTGTCTATAAGATCAAAGCTATCTTGAGTCAGGATAGCCGTGTTAAGAATCAGTTTTATTACGCACATACGTGTGAAAGTGAATGATTTGTAACGTATGGTTCTATAGTAAGTTACTGAAAAGGATGTGTTATCTATAAATTGCCTTCACATATTTCATGATAAAATCCGCCAGTATCTCTCTTCACTAATTTGATTGCGACTTGTTTTAGTATATATCAAGTAATTGGCGGTATTATGATAAAATGTGTGTATCTTAAGGTTGCCGACATTAAGCTTGGTTCTCACTAGCGACGCAACCTACGCAACGTAAGAAAATGCCCTTCCAATAATTGTGTTTGTCCCCGCCTGCGTGAAATCAAACCTGCGATGTTTGCAGCACTGTTGCGTCGTCGGTTCTCACTTGTGATTACGCAATACATAAATTTGCGTCAATACGTCGTTGCGTTACGTTGCATCACTAGTGGGAACCACGCATTATAGAGCTTTCGATTTCCGACAAATCGAAAGTTCCCTATTTTCTTAACAATAATGTACAGCGATTAGTAAGAAGTTAAACATTTTGGTGCGTTTCATATGTCTATTAAGCCTACTTGAGCTGGAACAAAGTGAATTTATCGGATCTCTAGTTTATATTGGCCTGTTGTATGGGCCAATAATATTTATTAATATATATGTATTAGCATGAAGACTCATCTGTGTTGGTGTATTATAGATAATTAAACTTTTGATCACAACACAATAAAATGAAAAACATTTTCGTCCAACAGCGAGAAACGGCTCATTCCGCGGATGAAGTCTTCAGCTTCAGCTGACGAACATTTCAGGTAAACATTTTCTTCTCTTTGTTGTGTTGTGAATAAAAGTTTAATTATCTACCTCAACCGCATGTATGTATGTATATACTATTATTATACAAACTAAAATGTAACATTTATACCGTAGTAAACAAGTTAACTTTATAAAAGCATATTATTTAGTTAAATATTGATAATTTAATTAGTTTAAGCATATGTGGTCAGATGTTGTTGTTTACTTTCTATTCCTAACATTGGGTGTACGTGTAGTGCTAATCACTTCATTATCACTACATTAACACATCTGGATTTTCTACTGAAATTTCACATCAGAAAGCATCAAGATTTTAGTGTCCGTTTGTCATACAAACAAGATAACAATTTAGGCCTTAAAAACCAAACAAATGTATGGCTTTCAGTAAACATGCAGTACCAGTTAGTTGTGCTTGCTCAAGCGTGGTTCCCACAAGAACGCAACGCAGCGACATATCGACGCAAAGTGTTGTATTGCGTAATCACAAGTGGGAACCAACGACGCAATAGTGCTGCAAACATCGCAGGTTTGATTTCACGCAGGCGGAGGCAAACACAATTATTAGAAGGGCATTTGCTTACGTTGCGTAGATTGCGTTACATTGCGTCGCTAGTGGTAACCACGCTTTAAATCCAAATTCACCAAGCGTAAGCTGAATTATTTTTTTAATACGTTGTATTAATAAAGCTTAGTTCCCACTATGGCGCCGCATCGCTACGTAAGTAATGTGTGTTTGTGCTGCACTTGCGTCTTTGCGTTGCGTCCTGGTGAGAACCAAGCTTTTATAGACATATGTACTAGATATAATCGAAGCAAGGCCTGGTGCTATCCAAACTATTGAAAAAAACGAAACAAAATTTGTTTTTAAGTGAATGCTTCTTCATGCTGATATAACTGCGTACGTTAAAAAAAATGAACAGGAAATCTTTATAGTTTTATGTATTTGCTTTATTTTTCTTACGTTGTAAGCTATGAAGTATTAGTTCCAACAATCATATCATAATTTTGAGACTATTTGAGTTATGAGTTCTAAATAAGGCCACAGTAAACTTAGTTTTATCAGGGAAGAATGATCTTCCCTGACGTTATATTAAATTATTATTGGTCCACCAAAGCTTCTAAACCTGAGATTTGGATGTGTCTATTTCTATTATTTCATAAAATTATTTAAAAAATATTCATAGTAACCAAGTTAAAGTTGGTCTATGTAGTGTATCAGTGTAAAACAGGATATTTTTTTATATTATCTTTGGTATAATTACCATTATAATCTACTTATATTATATATCACGTGGTCAACTCTTGATATAAATGACGTCATTTGTTTACTTGCAATCAGACATTGAGAAAAATGCCCGTATGTCGGTGTTGGCTTCAATCTCTTCGTCACTGCTACACATAATGTAACTAAAAGAAAACGAAATAATAAACACATTTGTGTTTAATCAATTCAAATGTATCATTACTGTTATTAAGTTTAAAAATATGATACAATTATATCTATATATTATATCTATAAATCATCTAATAAATGACAGATTTGAAATATTTTATTTGAGTAGGCTTACTAACTAAGTTCATTGTTAAAGTTACATTGTGTATAAATAATAACTATTGTAGATCCTGGAAACTAGATATACATTTAGCATACAGGGTTTTTTTTCTATTCACCACTGTAAATATAATTACAGAAATTGTGTAATTGAAATTGTCACAATGCTACAGATTTTACTGTATAATAATGATTAAGAGGTTCACATACCTGTCTCCTATATCACCTGATTTAATTTCAATTTTGTGGACGTAGATTTCGGGATTGGTCCACAAATCCCAATCCCATGGTTTGTACCAATCAGGATCATATTCCCATTCAAAGTAAAGACCAGATAATTTACCCGGATCTATGTCAGCCATAGCAACAACTTTGATGTGTTCATTTGGTGTGATGTACAACGAATCACTGAAATAAATTACAGTTAACAATGAATATGCTGTAATCATCATAATAATAGTTTATGAATGCAAACCAATATTTATATGCTGATAGGAGTATAAATAAAAGTTTGTGCAGTTTGATTCGCAACGTTTTACACAAGAAGTCAAGAGATAACGTCACCAAAATAATGATAATACGCCTATTTCACCGAGCAAGTGAGTGATAAGCGGTTATGAAAGTGGAACCGTAATACCTTGCCATACTAACATCGACAAGTTTTCGAGCCTCACTCGCTCCATTGTTCTGGTGGTAGAACGAGTCTTCTCGGATAAGGACTATAAACCGTAGGTCCAGTGTACACATCTGGCTCATGTGCACTTTAAAGAACCTAGTACGTCTTTCAAGACGAGTAGGGGGTTACCCCAGTTTACTAGTATGCACACAGCCACTGTCACACTCATCAAGAGGGCCCCTTGATTGTCAGCATACGCTGTTTAGGGTCACCCTTATTAAATAAGGTGAAATGAAAAAAAATTGTAATTTATAATATTGATTATTAAAGTGACAATTTGAATTATTAATATTCGAAATTATATGCATACTACTATTATATTCATCTTCTTTTTTATATTCACCAGGTTTTTATAATCAACATTTATTATGTTTATTCATTATTACTTTTCATGTTCTATTCATCTTTGTCAGTCTCTTACGATCTGTTTATTTATGCATTGCTTACCGTGTAAGCTGAATACGATTGGTAGTTGCGTCTGACCCTATAAGAGTAATGAATATGGTGCCCTTCTCACTGTCTCCCTTCCACCATCCTGGATCGTCAATGTAAACGTCAAAATGGTACTGAAACCCTTAAAAATATGAGTTGTAATATTGTTATAATTATTTTTTTAAGATTAATAATGTTTATTAGACAATGTCCCGTGGGAGGGATGGAAAGAGTCGAGAAGGAGAGCTTGTTTTCATACTTGAAGATGACAATGATGATGATCTTAAGCTCTGTCTACACAATAAAACTAGTTTGACAACAAGTGATGTGACCATATATGGTAGTGATGATATGCCTAAATATTATGGTAGTGATATGACATCATCAGTGTAGACAGAACTGTATGGTGTTGATTGTGATT